>NC_136485.1:171801960-171871960 GCF_053919585.1 Euprymna scolopes | reverse complement strand
GGTTCTTGTCAGATCACCGAAGTTAAGCAAAGTTGAGCAAGGTTAGTACCAGATGGGGTGTTGTATGTGCTCTCTCTTTCTCTCGGCATTTGTTTCCAGTCGTTCTGTACATACACTTCACCTACCATTGGTATTTAACGATGTCTCCTCTGGAGAAGTGTGGTTGGAGATTGCGTACCTCCTGCAAGAAAAATTTCACGCGTAATCACCCCTTCGGTGGTATCCATAGTCTATCAAATACTGAAGGAGCCTGTTGTTATATATATATATATATATATATATATATATATATATATATATATATATATATATATATATATATATAACTATTTAATTTACTCACATAAAATTCATATACGAAAGTATAAATTCATGCGTAAACTTTAAGTATTTACTTCAAAAGTGCTCAATACCTAGGTAGAGCTAGTTAGTAAGTTATAAAATATATATGGCGATTAAGCTACACTGAATATTCCGCGTTTCATCCACTCTAGGACTCTTCAGGCTTATGCGCATAAGCCTGAAGAGTCCTAGAGTGGATGAAACGCGGAATATTCAGTGTAGCTTGATCGCCATATATGTTTTATAACTTACTATATGTATATATATATACCGTAATAGAAAAACAAAAAAAGAATTGTCGTCAGTGTCCGTACGGCTTTTCACATTCCAACCTGTTTAGACTGGTTCCAATAACTCGATTCCCCTGCCCTCTCGACTTATATATTTATGACGTGTTGGGGAGGGGAGACGAAACCTTATTGATATGCAAATAAATGCATCTCAAATTACATCCCCAGAACACTGCCAAATACATAAAGTACATTTGTGTGGAATTAAAAAAAAAATCGGCCCAGCCGTTTAGGGGTCCCAAGGAATTCTCTCTTCCTCTTCCCTAAATGCACACACACACACACACGCACACACACACACAAAGTTCATTTTATATAGTAGAAGAGATAGATATTCTTAGCAAGGGCATTTTTCCCCTCGGAACTAAGATGAAAAGAGTCCTTTCCCCTTTGACTGCCGCATGTTGCTGGTCCTGTGTAGTTCTAGGTGTTCCATCCTGCCAGATGTGACCTTATCTCTTTAAGAAAATGTTAGTTTATCCCTAATTTTATGATGCGCCTCTAGCTGGGAATGTCAAGCACTTTTGCATACCAAAGTGCTCCTCCTCTGGATTACTGGCCCTTTAATCCAACTTTCTGGCCATTGCGTCACATTTTCCTGGCGTGAGATAAATAACTAGTTCTGTTGTAGAAATTTAAAGTAAAAATACTGACCGCTTCTTGCAACACCACACGAAATGAACCTCGCAAAAATATTTATCATTTTGATGGCAATATAAAATGTGACACTTTTCAGCATCATTACTTCCTTCCTCATCATCATGCATATCTCATCGTTTCATTTTAACTGCAGGATTTCCTTTTCCGGAATTAAATGTGTTGACATTTTTGCTATCTCTTCCGTTTCTACCACCGATAGAGGGCGCGTCGAAGTCCATTGGATCAGCTATTGCTTAATAACAAACAGATACTGAAATGTGTAACTGTCATCTATATAAATAAAACAGTAGATATATATGTATGTATGGGTGTCTGTGTGAAAATATTTAACCGATAAACTCTTAAACTACTGGTCACATAACGCTGAAATAAACAGGAAATATTAATCATATACCAAGTATGGTTTATAGAGACTAAATGTTTGTTTGGGTGGATGAATAACGCACAGAGAAATATGTCGGTAAATTGAATGCAAAATGTTTATTTCTTACTTATCTCTATCATTTTGGAGCATGCGCAACTTCATTAATAATTTGAAGGGAATTAATTTTAAAAATATATCATCTATCTCTCGATAGCTTAATCGGTAGGAAACCTGGCTAGAGTGCTAAATGTGTTGGTTCCGATTCTAGCTGATGGCACCCAACGGATTGTCTCTGTAATAATAAATACGAAATTTGCATGAATTAAAATATATTTAAGCGTATTTTTGATCGTGTAAGGCCGGGCGCTCCCTCGCTAGTTGAAAATAGATTAATGAATAAGTTCTAGAACTTACCAAGACTACCTGTGACTTTTTGGATTTATTTTCAGTACGAAAGTAGGAATAAAAATATAAATGAAAATCGAGAAAGAGACATCAATATATATATATATATATATATATATATATATATATATATATATATATATAAAGAAGAAAAAAAATGAATAAATTACGGTATTTATTGATGCATAAAATTCAAACAAGGAATTATAACAAAGAAAAATAATTAACCAGGTATTTTCAAAGATAGGCTCTTTACATCAAAGGATAAACAGTAGTTATATGAAAATAATCTTCGCTATTATATTTTCACTTATAATCATCTGGAGACAGACTGTTTCGCTCTATCACAGCTTTTCGGTGCGTCTAGACTAGGATCCGTTCCAAGCCAGGAATCGAATCTTCAGCCATCTAGTTGATAACTCGTATTGCTATCCCTAGGCCATGGAATCGTCAGACAAATGCTAGCTTTTAATGCCTTTACATAAACATTGACCACCACTTATACGACAGAATCACGTTGACACACCGGCTCCCTCTGGATCACCGAAGTTAAGCAACGTTGAACCTGGGCAGTACTAAATGGGTGACCATTTGGGACTTTTAGGTCTGTATGTGCTCTCCTCTTATCTCGGCATTGTTTCTAGTTGTCCTGAACTCTCCTTGCCACTGGATACAAATAATGCCGATCCAGTTGAGGTGTGGTAAGGATTGCGCAACTTTTGCCTCACAATTAGACGCGCAGCTGCTTCTACAGGGAGTATCATTTGTCGTTCGAGACTGAACGGAGGCATCGACAACCACTTTCAAATTGTTCCATTCTTTTTTACAAGTTTTACATGACTCTAAGTAACAAACGATAAAATTTGACAAAAGTGCTCTACCCAATAAATGAGGAACTTACTTAGTCATTTTTAAATCTCGTAAATAAAAATAAAAATAAACGCATAGACACATTTATGCGATCCTATTCCCCTAATTTATATGAAATACTGCCCAAAATTAGAAACCAGAAACAACACACTAAACTAAACAAAAAGAAATCGGACTATCAAGGCCGCTTATGTCAACGGATCATTAAATCTAAGGGAGATAATCAGCATAGACATAGCAAAAAAATAAGCATAGTTTGCAAGATATAATTTGGGACGCTGAAATAATCAGTAGAACAATGAAAGAATGTTAAACGGAAAAAAAAAATGATTACACAAAAAAAGAAATTTGTTTTCCTTTATTTTAGGTAATCGCTCAGTGTCAGGATGATTAACACTTTTTTGAAGGAGATTTTGAAGTATTTAAACTGTCAATGATTAAAGTTTAATTAATTTTTTTTTTTACTATTCTGTAGTTTCATTTTGCAAGGTATAATTTGAGGCGCATAATAATTAACGTACACAAAGCATCTGCTATTAGTCTCTCGCTGCTTGACAAGGTTCAAAAGAGAGTCGCAAACTTGATAGGCCCTGAACTGGCATCTAAGCTTCAGCCTCTGTCCCATCGACGAAATGTTGCATCCCTCTGCCTTTTCTACAAGTATTTTAGTGGTGAATGCTCTGACGAACTGCAATCACTTGTGCCCCCACGATGTGAACACCCTCGACAAACCCGACAGGCTGCTAAATCCCACCCCCACACTGTAGAGATCTCTAGATTTAAAAAATCTTTTTACTCCAATAGTTTCTTCCCCAGAACCGCTAGACTCTGGAATTCCATTCCAGGTCCCTGCTTCCCCAACAGTTCTGACGTGCAGAAGTTCAAGTGTAATGTGAACCGACATCTTGCTGCCCAAGTCCCTACATAGTACCCCAGTAGTTGTTGCCCCTGATAGTAGCCCCCTACACCAAAGTGGCAATTTCCCTTGTTTGGGGTGAAAAATGTAATTTAAAAAAAGCAAGGAAAATAGAAAAACTTTTTTGAAGCAGATTTTGAAGTATTTAAACCGTCAATGTATTTTTTTTAAAACGAAAAAAAAAAAAAATGAAAAAATAAGAAATTTGTTTTTCTTTATTTAAGGTAATCAGTCATTTCTGTCTATGTGACTATTAAAGCAGGGAAAAATAACAACGTTCAAAGATTCTGCACAAGATAAAGTGTTCAGGGTTTTTTTTGTGTGGGGGGTCTCTTAAATAAGGGAAGCATTTTTCTTTGGCTAATTGGGCAACAACTTCTTGATTAATTAACAAGTTCATTTAGTTTTTGTGGTACTAGTGCCCTTATTGATCCGTGCTAAAATAATAACGCTATTATTTAAAAACCCATTCTTAACATATGAGGGTGAAGGTGTTTTGTACCTATTCTGTACTTTAACTTTACAATTGAATAAAAAAATGACATATTATAAAACTTTTATTAAACTAGGAAATACGATTTAAAAAATACCGCGGATCAGTAAGTGCATTAGCACCTAACATAGTTTCATTGTAACAGGTTGTTTACTTTTGTTTTGTGTAATACGTTAATAATAAGTTTATTTTGCTACTTAACATGGTTATATTTTTAATTTCACTGATTAACTTCGTTAACTTATTTCCTTTTCGTAAATTGCTTCAGTAATTTCGGGAACTCGGCTACTTTTTTTCTTTTTTTTTTCATTTAACATTCTTTCATTTTTCTACTGATTTTTCAGCGTCCCAAATTATATCTTGCATAATATGCTTTTGCTATGTTTATGCTCGTTATCTCCCTTAGATTTGATGACCTGTTGACATAAACGCCCAATCAAGAATAAAAATGGGACATACTCATATCTTTTGAGAAAAGAAAATCAACCCGTTTGTATATCGTATCAAACTCCACTCACAATTGAACTCATTCTACTTGAGCCAAGACCGTCTTAAAAGACAAGATGGCCGGTGGGCAAAAATAATTTAATCTGCTGACGTCATCACAGATAGTCCCTTAGTTGCTTGACACCGGTAGTCACCGGTAGTCACTCGTAACTCGTAACGTCTTGAAGTCAGTGTAATATTTCTTTTTTTATTAAAATGCATTCACCGTGCATCGTTCCAAATTGCCGAGGAAATTATCGTAAAGGACCAAAAAGTGACAGTATTTTCATTTCCGAAAGATAAAGAATTACAATGCAGTAAAAAAAAAGATTTTACACCATCTCCATTCAGCAAAGTAAGTTTTAACGTGCTCCCCCCTGTATTTAACACGATGTAACTATAATTTAATTCAATATTATCATCCTAAGTTTTTTTATCATTCAAAAGAAGAAGCTTCAAATAAATTGCTAATATTAAAAAAAAAAATTTTTACAGCATACAAAACTAATGAAAATGCGAGACAACATCGACTCTTTAAAACACGTTCTTTTGAAGAGACGATTTTTTTAAGCTGTTGACACACATGTTTTAAAAATCTAGCAAAAATTAATTTTCCTGAAATTTTTCAATATTTAAAAATAAATTATGCCGGCTGATAAAATTTTTAAACTTTTTTTTTAAGCTAGAAAGATAAAATTTAAAAATACATATATATATATATATATATATATATATATATATATATATATATATATATATATATATATATATGAAACTAAACTAAAAAAACGCGCGTTCACTCGTGATCTTAGAGTTCATTTCATTAACGTAATTGGGTTTGTATTACTGTACACATAGATTCGAAAAAGTTGTCAAAAAACAAATATATAACAAATAAATGTTATCAAAGGCAAGAAAAGTTACTTTTCTACCAAATATTTTTCGTGTTTTTATTCAATGTAACATGTTTGTTCAGCTCGAAAAACATACAGTGTTTACCGATGTATTCGAAAATTCAAGATGACGTCTGATTCTCTCTTTAACACGGTAAGTTTGGGATAAGGTGTTATAAATAAAAACTATACAAAATACTATTAAAAACCCGCCGAATATATGTCAACCTATGTCACGGTAACATATATTGAGCAAGTTTTTAACAGTATTTTATCCGGTTTTGTATTTATAACACCTTTTCCCAAACTTACCGTGTTAAAGAGAGAATCAGACGCCATCTTGAATTTTCGAATACATCGGTAAACACTGTATGTTTTTCGAGCTGAATAAACATGTTACATTGAATAAAAACACGAAAAATATATCCAGTTTGGTAGAAAAGTAACTTACCTTGCCTTTGATAACATTTATTTGTTATATTGTTTTTTGATAACTTTTTCGAATCTATGTGTACAGTAAGACAAATCCACGTATTTTAACAAACTGAAAATATTGATATAAAAAAATGATTTTGCATGTTATTTTTGTTATGTGGTGAAATATTCTTAAATAAGAAACATGATTTTTTCTTTAGGTTAATTATTTTTTTACTGTGCAATATTTCATGAATTTATTAAAAATATTGTTTTTGATTTTGAAAAAATATTGTGGTTCATTTGCATTGAAAATATTGTGGTTCATTTTGATTAAAAAATATTCATTTTGATTTTAAAAAAATTCATTTTGATTAAAAAAATTCATTTTGATTTAAAAAATATTGTTCATTATGATTTAAAAAATATTGTTCATTTTGATTAAAAAAAATAGTTTAATTTTAATATTTGTTTATTGTCTTAACTCATATCAAATGTTTTGCTTGTGTTCTGCTTCAAATATTCATAATCTTACATGCATAATTTCCATTTAATTATATTAAATAAACTTCAAGTTTACTACAAATCAAATCGTGTTCCTTCACTTTTTTAAAATGTAATTTATAAGTAATTAAAGAACGCATTCTAATCTTTAAAATCTATAATACAACGAAATATTCAATTGCTTATAATATACTTAAACAAACAACTTGTGTTTTTTTTTATTTTTTAATTATTAATATTAGATGAGTTTCAGTATAAATCATCGTGTTCTTTCTTTATTTCTTTATTTTAATCCAATTTTGAAGTTTTGTAACGCCGTGTGTAAAAATTACTATCCATTATTGACAGTCTAAGAGTTCCACATATCTTGCTTGTTGGGACCTCGGCGATGACGTCATTTTTTCAGCTGGCCGGCCATCTTTATAACGAAGGCCATGCTTGAACGCATTGACTTTATAACAAGGATGAATAGTTTTTATAAAGAAAAAAAAACATTAAGTATCTATTCAAGAAAACCAAACAACACACCATATTTCATACCTTAAAAAAATTAGCCTTTATTAAAAACTTAAAAAAAAAACCATATTATTCATATGTCAGCTAGAGCAAACTTTCGTTAGGTGGTAACCGCAACAGATTTCCTATCCCGTCGCGGTTACCACCTGACGAAGGCCAGAGGAATAGTTGGCTGAAACGTCGTGAAACAACAACTAAAAAGATGAGGATGATAGTCTGCAATAAATAAATGAATGAATAATATTCATCTCAATAAATTTTCAATTTCATTAAATACTATAACCCGAAATTTATTATCAATTGTATCGAAAATTTTACTCACGTTATTCAAGAATCTTTTTAATTTCATTTTTTTTTGGTTGTTTATTGTTTTGTTTTGAAGGTGATAAGGTTTTTTAAAGCCACATTCCCTAAAGTATATTTTAAAAAAAATATTAAAATATATTTTCTTTCAGATATGGGGGGGGCTCTTTTTTAAACTATATACTCCCTACTATTTTCTTTAAGTTTCTATTTTTAAGCTATTATCGAGACTCCCAATGTGCAATCCTCTCATATCGGCATTTTTCTTGTTTTCACGTACAATCGACACTACTTGTTTTTTAAACTGAACGAACGCTTTAAAATAAGTTAAACCATTGAAAACTTAGCCAGCTAGGTAGAAAACGAACACTTAGAAAAATCGAGTTTATCTTTTAAAAAAGAGAACAGTAAATAAGCAAAAAAATTTTTTTAATATTATGGAGGTGTGTAGTCTCTTAAAAACAATATATTTTTCAAGAACGGTCATAAAATGTTTTTTCAATCGAAATTTGTTCAATAATGACTCAGTTTTCCTACCTAACAAAAATGGACGAGTTTTCCGGGTACAAATTTTCCGGGTACAAATTTTCCGGGTACAAATTTTCCGGGTATTCTACTATTTATATTTTCTCTCTGATTTTCGATGTTTTTCTCTATTCGCGATTATTGTGACACATTCGTATGACAAGAAAATGAATGTAAGGGGAATCCGTTGAGTTTAGAAGTTGAAGATAAGATTTTATAGTTTTAAATCAAGCGGAAACAATAAAAATATATCTGGAACGTGACATCGTCTTGGGTGGCCATTTCTATCAGTAGCTGTGAATTTCACTTTCGCTTAATAACTTGTTTTCACGGAACAATTAATGTCAAATCAATTTAGTGTTTAGACTATTGTTTTTATACTACCGGCATTCGTGTCTCGACATTTCGAGGGATGATTGATTCAATTTCATCTAAGTACATTCTGTTTTGTAACGTGAGTTTTAGAAAAATTGGTTTCTTTTACGATACGGCATATATTTTTAAATCAGTAACCTATGTAAAAAAAAAAAATGTAAATAATATGTAAGTCACGTGACACGAATGAAAAATAATAATAAAGAAGAATAAAACACTACATAATTCGATGGAATTAGCGAGAATGTGAACTTAACTTAAACCTTTGAATGTCAATCCATTCTATATTGATAAGGCCGAATAGTACACGTGAGAACTCGTATGAGTAAAAATATGTTATAACATGAATGCCTTAAAAACGTGTATTTGAGTTTTTATGTGTTTATAAAGTTTATGTGAAAATTATAACTTATAAAAAACGAAGGAAAATTTATAAATTTATGAACGCAACATTTTTTGTTTATGAATCTATTTAAGTCAACGAAATAGATGGAAATCGCGATCGCACCTTATATATATATATATAAGTTTAGTGGTTAAAGTTAAATTCGAAAATCAAAATATAAACACACATATTCGAGTTAAGAATTTATTGTTTGACACAAGGAATATATAGAGGGGAGTTATGTTAATTTCCTTAATCCATGGATTTTCAATACTGGCTCATATCATCAGAGGAAATCAAATGCGGTTAGCAAAATGTTCAGCTGTGAATAAACACGTATTTTGTCTCTGATGATATGAGCCAGTATTGAAAATCCATGGATTAAGGAAATTAACATAACTCCCTCTATATATTCCTTGTGTCAAACAATAAATTCTTAATTCGAATATATATTTTTATATTTTGATTTTCAAAATTTAATTTTAAGTATTAAACTTATATATTGCTCTATTTTTAAATATTGAGCTTTACCTTTTGGCTAGAATCATTCTGAAAGTATTACCTCAATGTAATATCTGAAAGGATATTTCACTTGATCTTTAATCTGTGACTTATCTCGCTTGTCTAGCCGCACTGATGAGCTGTGGAACAGATAAACAGAATTGTATGTGGATATATATATATATATATATATATATATATATATATATATATAAGTCACTTTGTTTGTGTGTGTGTGTGTGACAGAGAGAGAGAGAGAGAGTTCCTTATAGGTTCCGAAACGGCTGAGGCTATCTTTTGCAAATTTCACACAAAGTTAATTTATATGTCTAATTTATATGTCTAATATTTATCTTTATAAAGCTAATTTATATGGTAGTGTTCCTAGAAATGTTTTCTACTGAAATTCATCCGATTAGTGTCGAAAAATGAAAAATATATATATATATTTCGAATATTCAACTGTATTAAGCGGCAACTACATATTAATTACTAATTACTTGTGCTGAAAAGGTGACTTGTTGGGATTTTAAAAAATTATCATTTAAATTTTTTAGTCGTTCATATAGTCTTGTATTAATGATGCTCTTTAGTTTACATTAAAGTTAATATTTACATTTACATTTCAAAACTATGGATATGGATTAATCTAACCCGAAATTATTTCTATCGATGTTATGTATAATATAAATAATTGGCAAGAAAATTATCTGTATTTATAAAGATAATGGATTTATAGCATTTCATAATAAAGTAATCATAAAAAGAATAGAAGGTATACATTTCTTTTATATATTTTAACTGATTCTTGTGTTTAAATAGCTATTGAAAAATGTCTCAGTTTCAACGAGTTTCTTAGCTGGAATAAATATTATTTAAATAAACGAAATCAAAATATCATTTTTATGTAAGCAACATAATTCAATGATAAAAACACATTGACTAGTTAGAATCAAATATCTATATGTTCTGATACTGCACTTCATCTTTTCGATGACTACTTATCCTCTGAGACAATTTATATTTTTGTCCCAACTAAAGTGAACCTTTCGGTAAGCTATGTTTTCTCCAGAAATCTGTTGTATAACAATATTTTGTCTTAAATTTCATTTTTCTTTATTTCTCATTGAGGAAACACTTGCTATCTTGTGACCATTCTATTTTTAAATATTTCAATTATTTCTATTTTATATACGCGCCCCCGTTTGTATATATTTTCATTTTCTTCCTTTGAGAAAACATAACTTTGATACCCAGTTTTATATCCAATGTAAGCGTGTTTCTTGGATATACAAAAAGACGCCATTGTCGTTCAACACGGTTTCTATCAAAGCCAGCAACCGTGTCACTAGTTGCCAGCTTTAAACTAGTTTAATTTATTGTAAATAAAATATAAGATTAACAAATTGATGACAGCGAAAACAAAATAGGACGATAACATTTAATGCCGTTAAGAGTAAGCTTCTTTCCTTCAATAATTATAAAAACCCTTCTCGAATAAAACCCTTATCTGAGAGCTCATCGTTTACATTTTTCGGTTTAATATTTACAGGCAACATAAATTGAAAGAAATAGATTGGAGATATTGCCATGACTATTGCAAAGACCGTGGGCTCCCTTCATTGTGCTAGAAAATTACTTACACCAAAGAGTAGGTTATAGCTTTACAAAGTCACAATTCGACTATGCATGGAGTATTTTTGCCACTACCCAAACCAAGAATCACGTCATAAGTTGTCAGCTTTAAACTAGTTTAATTTATTTCCAATATATATATATATATATATATATATATATATATATATATATATATATATATATATATAAAGCAAAATGTGTGTTAGTGGGTGCCTGTGTATTTTTTGTGTATGTCCGACAAAGGCTTTTGGAGGGGGCGCTCGAGCCGGTTACTTTAGAACCTTTTAATTCTCTTCCGTTTGCCTGTTTTCCACCTGACTACAACTCAGATGTGTCCAAGTCCAACATAAACACATTTTTGACAAACCGCCCCCTTAAGTAAGACACTCTATCAAATCTCCAATACTAATGATTACTACAATATTATCTCATTTATTACTGTACACGCAATAACCCTTATCCCTGAGTGGCCTCCGGGCCTTGATAAGTGCTGACCTCCATGTAAAAAAAAATGTATGCTACTTAGATTATAATATCTACGATTTACGAAAGAGGGTTGTGTGTATCTTTTATTTAGGCGACTTTTACACACTATTTTCGTAGTATTTCTTAGTCACCGCATGTTGATTTGGCTTTTCCGTATATAAGCGAAACTGAACCCGTAGCAAAATGAGCCTCTCTGGCACTCGTCCTTGGAACTTCCAGAAAACAAAGAGGTTTGATGAATGCGGGAAAACCCCCTTATATCAGACAACTGCTATTTATTTGGGCCCCCTCCTTTTTATGGGAAGCTAGTTTTCTCCCAATATCTTGGCGGGGAAACAAACAGCATGCGCAGAAACTGGCTTGCAGCTAAAGTTAAGTGCGTTTCATTCCCCTACTATGGTTTGATGTTTGACATCATTAAATTCACGCACCTGCCACATAACTTTTTAATCGTTTAACTTCTTAATCGTTTTATTTCACACATTCTCAGTTCTCTGCCGGTAAGTTATCAGCCTATTGGCATCAAGGGTTTCTGCCTACCAGAACTTTTTTTTCTTTTACACCTCCAAACACCCGGGCAACGCCAGGTACCCCCGCTAGTAAAATATAAGATTAACAAATCGATGACCGCGAAAAGAAAATAGGGCCTCTCTAATAAAATAGAAACAACACACCTAATATAACTGTGTCCGAGATTGGTATATTTAATGATGACAGCCCGCCTTATAATAAGCATCAGCTAAAAAACGAATGTACACATATCCAGGGGATGGCAGAAATCCTAGGAAACGGCGCCCAGTCTATCATGAAATGTGGTCGTAAACGGACGATAACATTTAACGCTACTAAGAGTAAGTTTCTTTCCTTTATCAATAAAACCCTTCTCGAATAAAGCCCTTACCTGGGATCTCATCGTTTAAAATTTTCGGTTTAACATTTACAGGCAGCATCAATTAAAGAAATACATTGAGGATATTGCCAAAGCTGCTGCAAAGAAGGTGGGCTCTGTTTATCGTGCTAGAAAATTACTCACACGAGAGAGTATGTTATATCTTTACAGAATCACAATTCGCCCAAGCATGGAGTATTTTTGTCACATCTGAGCTGGTACATCATATATAAATCTTTCACTCTTGGACAGTGTTCACAAAAGACTCAAATCTAATAGGTCCTGTACTATCGGCCAAACTTTAACCTTTGTTCCTATGCCGGTTTTTCAAGTACTTTAATGGATTACTAATAGTGTCCACACGACGTACATAATTCAAACTGACCCTACAAACAGCTAAATTCCACCCTTCACATTTCCAAAATAAAGGAAAGTCTTGTACTGTAATTCCCTCGACCTGTTAAACTTTGGAATTCCCTCCCGGTTCCATACTTCACTGTTTATTCTATTCTGTTTAAGCTTAAATCAACAGACCTCTCGCTGCTCAACCATCCAGAGTCCCTAGTTAAACACGATTCTAAATAGTAGCCCTTACGTTCCAAGTAGCAACATGTCTTGTTTGGGTTGAAAAGAGTAAATAAGAAAATGAGGCCATTTTAAAAGTGCTACAAAGTGGTTTTTACAAGTTGAAATTAAAAACTTGAGAGAAATGATGAGACACTGATAAGAAAACAATTGGACGAAGTAATTTGCGATAAATAGTATTGTGTGCTAAGTGAACTGAATCAGGTCCTTCTTCTCCGTTTAGAGATAGACGTCTTTCTTGTTAGCAATGAGTGTTCCTTCAACAAAGATTCATTGAACATAAACATGATGCGGGAGAGATATCGGCGGTGAAGAGATACCAACATAATAACAAAAACAGGACCAAATTCGCTATAAATAAACAAAACTGCTACACACGACGCTGATATTAGAGACGCTTTTCTTCAGCACTCCAAACAAAGACTTGAAACACACAAAGACTTTCTGTGAATCCGTTATCTGATTATATGGCCGACCCACAGGTAAACTGTCTCGTCCAGCAACGCCCATTTAAGAATAATCTCACCGTCGCGTCAATAGGCTACAGATTTACACGTTTAGAAATAAATTTAAAAACAAAATGAAAAGTAACTGACAAACGCCGATAATCGTTGCTTGTTTTTATAGACGTACAAATATACTTATTGAAATACTTCGAAATAAATTGCAGGCATGGCGGTTCCTTTCCGTTATAACCTAGATTAGAGAGATTTTTTAAACTCTTGTTCATCCCAAACAAGGCATATTGTCACTTGGGCGCAAGGAGGGACTATTTGTAGACCGCATCTATAAAAGTCTATAAGAGATGCACCAGATGTTTGTTCACAGTACATTTAAAATTTTGCTTGCTAGTACAGTCAGGGAAGCAGAAAATAGAGAGAGAATTCCAAACTTTAGCAGTCTGAGGAAAGAAGCTATTTCCGATATTTCCGATTTCTCAACAGTGAAGTGGTGGGATTTTGCTGATAGACGGGGTTTTGGGTGTGCTCGTGCAAGGAGTTTGCTGCAGCACATTCTATTAAAGTATTTTAGGTGAACTTATTTTATGCTTTTTAATTTTTGCAATGAGAATTTATGATGTATATTATTTCGATTATCCTCATCTTGAGTTATTTTCATAATGTATCGGTCGATATAACCCCCGACCTTCTTCAAGGATATCTTGTCGAACACTGTAATCAGTTTGTCTCAAACTCAAGAATCTGCGCGGAATTTTGGGCACTAAACATTATTTAATCCACGGAGGTAGCATGCTCTCGTTCTGTCAGCCGCAATCGGGTAGAATCGTAATTAATTTGCAATTGTATTTTGAGTATCGCCTGCGCTCAAGTATCACCTGCACTCAAGTATCACCTGCACTCAAGACTGAAGCTTCAACATCAAGAAAATTGTAAATTAAAACTGAATTTTACAAAGTATTTTATCCCTTACGCCACGTGTGCTACTGGATTGTAGGGTTTAACAAAATGATTCTGATTTGGACAAGATAATCTGAAGAAGGTTTAAAGTTACATCGATTGGAACGTTGTGGGAATAACACTCAATATGAGAACAGTAGACAATCCAAATAATACGAACATATTTTTTGCTAATGCAAAAATATAAGCTTGTTTTAAAGATTTGTTTACGCATTTTCAAGTGTCCGACGTAGAATTTTATAACATTTAAAAAAACTTTTCATTTTTTCTGAAATAAGCAAATACAAAATTAAAATCATTATGATGACACAAGTAATATAATTCTTGCTCCAATAAAATGCGTTTTTCAATTTTATAAAATATACTAACGGGGGTACCCGGCGTTCCCGGTTGTTTGGAGGTGTGTGTGTAAGGGGGGGTAAAGTAAAGAATAAGCGAAGTAATAAGCCTGTTTAAATATAAAAACTAAAAAAGCGATGTTAAATTTCTTTAAAAAATCGGCAAAATCAAAAAAAAAAAAAAAACAGCGGAAAACAAAAAGCGTAAATCAGAGGAAAAAAGTATGAACATGTTCGGAAAAACAAAAACATAAACAAAACACTGCGAAAAGCGAAAAAATGGCATAAATACCCCTTCGATTCGGGTAACTCCATGAGTTTCACCCAGTATAATTACAATTCCATTCCAGTTTTTTTAAGCAACTACAAAGTAAAGGAACCCCAAACCGGTGTTTTTTAGTAACTGTCTCTTGTGGACAACCTGCAACGGTGTTAAGTGGTGGCGGGAAAGGAGGAATTTATTAGAGCGAAAAGATTTTACCATTTCCATTGATCTTAACCGATTTTGGCAGTGAACTCTCAGCAGATAGAATATAGGAATATACGATGATCGAGGAAGTGGATAGGTAATAGGCCTATAACACACCTCAAATATTGTGCTGCAGTTTGTGCATATAACACTTTCATGAAATGTCTTGATTTTTAATCCTATTAAGGTCAAAATCAGAGGGGAAAAATGAGTTCATTATATATATATATATATAATAATAATAATAATAAAAGGATAAGCGGTTGATACATAAATCCTCTGGGACATATTACGAACGTACTTATTTCTCTTCATTTACTTTGCACGAGCATATGTAAATGCCGCGTGAGGAGATATTTTTCCACCATCTTATGTATCGGAATAATATTGTTGTAACATTTTTAAAAGCTGAATATTAATTGTCTTACAGCAAGACTATCGTCTCTGTTGTACTAGTATTCAACAATCCTGGTAAAAAAAACTGACCCGCTCAATTCCGCCCAATCAGTCTCCACACTCTTCGATGAGATCTTTGAGTCGTTTATCAATCAAGAATTAGTACCATTTTGTACGGGCCAAGATTCTTTCTGACCAACAGTTTAGGCAAGCCACTTTTACTGCAGATATTTAAACCGTCATATATGAACATTTATACCATGCACTGGATAAGGCAGGTTAAGCTAGAGCTGTATTCACAGCATTTGAAAAGGTCTGGCATGAAGGGTTTCTCATGAAAATGAAATGATATGACATTTCAGGACAAATGCTTAACATAATTAGATTCTTCCCAGACAAGAGTAAAACGTAGGTTTTCTTCGAAGGCAGTACGTCGTAATATTAATGCAGAACTCTCTTAGGCGTCGAATCTTGGTCCTTTATTATTCTTGATATTCAAAAAAACTCTGATAAAATTGTGTCTGAGATGGGTAAATTTATTGATGACACCGCGATCTATAACAGACATTAGAGAAAAGTGAATAAGCATATATTCAAGGCAATGGCACAAACTTTAGAAAACGACCTCTAATCTTTAGTGAAATGTGGCCGTAAACGGATAGTAACTTTTTTTTTGCATGGAAGTCACCACTAATCAAGGCCCGGAAGAACGTTATTAGGACCAAGCTTCTTTCCTTTACAATTACACAACACAATTTCTAAACCATCGGTTGCCACGTAAAATAACAAACTTCCTGACTGTTTGTCGTACAAAGTCCTATTTAAAGCATTGCCAAGACTGTTGCAAATAAGGTAAGCTCCCTTTATCATGCCAGAAAATTGCTCACACTAGAGAGTATCCTATATCGATACAAAGCCACAATTCGCCCATGCGTGAAGTACTGTTGCCACATCTGAGCAGCACATCATACTCTTAATAAGGCTCTAAAATATATCTGAAATCTAATAGATTCCACACTATCAGCCAAGCTACAACCTCTGTCTCATCGCCACGATGTTACACCCCTGTACCTTTTTACAAATAATTTAATGGAATGTGCCCCGATGAACTTATTGCATTTATAGCCCCTCAAGGTACATACTCCCAACTAATATGACAAGCAGTAAGATCCTACCCCATTCAGTGCTGAGGTCCCTAAATGCGTGAAAGCCTTCTATTATAATTATTTCTTTTCTCTGATTGCTAGACTTTGGAATTCCTCCATTGTTTCTTCCTTCGCAGACGCTATATACCTGCAAAATTTTAAATGTATTGTGAACCGACATCTGGCTGTACAAGTCTCCACCGTCCTCTATTATACACGATCCGAAATAGTAGCCTCTTACGTTCCAAGTCGCAATATGCCTTGTTTGAGGCTAATAAGAGTAAAAAAAACATAATTCAGTGAGAATCAACGAAGATATAGAAGAATTCTACAGAATACCAACCAATATGTCTGGGCAGATAAATCGAGAACGAAACAAAGTACGATGTATAATTTTTCACGTGCGCTATTCCACGATAAATCTATTTTACTTCAGGTTTCATTTAAAGAAAACTTCAGAAGCCTGCATAAAATCATGCCATGTCTATGAGGAAAATGCTATTATATAACGGCGGCTGTACTGCCAATGGTTTTATTCGATTCCGTAAAGTATTTTTTTAAAATGTAAGATGCTTCTCGCTTAGTTCGGCCAAACGTGGTCATGTGTAAATAAGTTAAAGTCGTAGTTAAACAGATTGTCGTTTGAAAAGTAGACAAATCGCATACATTTTAAAGATTTTGAAATCGAGCGTACAAAATGAAATGCGGATTTTGTATTTATCATCATATTATATTGGACCCAATATATAATAATGATTTAAAAATTAAAAATGACTCGTGCGCCACCACCGAGAATCGAAGCCAAACCCTTTAGCTTGCGATTTACATTTTCCTTTAGGGTTAATGCCTGAGCTATGAACACATGTTTGCTTATAGGCTTAAAATTAAAACATGAAGCAGTAGCTATTACGTTACGCATGCATATTCGTAATGCAGTCGTTCGACCTTCACCTGACAAATTTCATTTTTATTTTAATTTGTACACTTTTGCAACCACTTTCCCGACTAATACCCAAATATAAAGTTTCTCATAGGTTCGAATACCCTATATACGAGGTTTCATGTCTGTAGATCCAAAACTGACAGAAGAGTTTAGTAGGCAACGTTTTTTTAAACATATATATATATATATATATATATATATATATTTATACGCATACATAAATATATATATATAAAGAGGTTTGTGTTTACTATAATCTTTTACGCAAATATTACACAACTATAAATCATGTAGAATGTCTGCATGAATATTATTACACGTAATTGTTATCTAAAAATGATTATCCCAGGAGAAAACCGAAAAAACTAATAGGGAATTAATTAAAATAAATGTTTAAACGAATATGAAAATAAGCTAGATCTTTTGCAGATGAATGCAACCCCACAGCCCTTATATAACAAAGTTGTTTTTTCTTTTTAAATAAATAGAAAAAAGGGGTTTTAATATATCAATACACAAAAAAAAATTCATAGGAATAGTGGAGGCAAACCAGCAATAATACTCTAAGCAAAATTCACCCCAAAGCAGCAAAAATAAAGCTGGCTTCCCAGGACTATATATACAAATGTTCGCAAATATGGACATATTTTATTGGTTTGAAAATATAGGTGATTATTTACCCATTGTCATAAGATTTTAACCATAGAATACTATTATAATCTTCAAGAATCCTGAAAATCCTTATGTAGTTTCGTCCAATAGAAGCAAAGATATGGGCATTTAATTATTTAATAGTTTTGATAGGATTTGAAACCGGCAATGTAGATTTTCAAGTTCCTGACGGCATCCACTAAGAAAACCACACACACACACACACACACGTTGGTGGACTGGGTAAAATAAAAACAATTCCCTTCCAGAAATGGCATCTGCAGCCACGTGTAAATCGTCTGAAAAATGGTTGAGTGATAAGAAAGATGTGGGGGGTTTGTTCTCGACTTTCGGTGGAAATTCGAGATATTTTTAACTTATGTCTTATCTAATCTGAATTAAATGTCCCTTGTAGATGTAGAAGAAAGGCAAGGCCACCGACAAACTTGTACCTCTTTTCACCTCCCTCTCAGCCCTTCTGTTTCTATGAATGTCTCCCTTATTTTCTTATCACCCCCCACGCACGCACACACACACACACACACACACACACACACACACACACACACATATATATATATATGTGTGTGTGTGTGTATGTGTGTGTATTTGCGTATGTGTGTTTCTGCGTGTGCGTTTAAAATGAATACAAAGTTCTAATAGTTGAAAGCCTTTTGCCTACAAAGTTTACCATTCGTTCGTGTTTCATGCCTTTAAAAATCACATGATTTTTTTTCGGTTTCTTTAGTCTCACTAAGACACTTTTATCTCGTGCCGCTCCTGCAAATAGATAATTAGTAATTTTACGCCTACATCTTGAAATAAAAAGTTTACAAGAACTTTCATTTGAACCAACAATACTGTTCGATTACTCGCTTGTTTGCACATTGAATGGTTTTATGGTAGGAGTTAGTGCGAATGAAACAATGTGGTGGAAGGAGATGAATAACGATGCTGCAGCAGTAGTAGCAACAAAAGCGTAAGAGAAGTGACTAATAAACCTTGTAAATAAAGAAATGACGTAAATAAAGAAGCACAGTAAATCTTGAAAATCACAAAATATAAAATAATAATATAGTGCTCGGGGCTGGGATCGTCGGCACACAATATTCATTGTTAACCATACGAAACACCAGGTGGCTCTACTAGTTATTTCAAAACTGAGAATACATAAACTATATGCTACGGATTTTCTTTTTTATGTTGTGAATTTATATTATTTTATCGACAACATTTTGATGACAGCTCCAGCACCGGATCCAGCACTACATCATTAAAAGTACTTCGAAGTTTCGTCCTTATTCTTCGATTGATTTTCTGAAGTGGTAGCGTCTCCTCTGTCAGGAGGTGCTTAGGCAGCACACGTCGCATCCGTCCATAAACGTTCTCAAGCCACACACACCTTTCAGACATACTTAGTATCAACAACTGATTTTGATTGCATTATGACGTCAATGGCGTCAATGCAATCTTATTTATCTCACTTTTTGCACCATCCAAAATTAACCTCTCTCTCTCTCTCTCTCTCTCTCTCTCTCTCTCGTTCGCATCATCCCTCCTCAGCAATATCCAATACGTTGCGTGTTTTTCTGTTTCCTGAATATTTTCAATGGATTTTCTCAGTTCTGATTTTTTTTTTACGAAAGGACCACCACTTATCAAGGCATGAGAGCCACTCGAGTGTAAGGACTAATGTGTGTATAGTAGTCATTTGGACAATATCGTAGTTAATCGTTTGTGTTGACAATTTGGTATAATTAGGTTATTTACGAGGGAAGTTCAATAAGAACTTGTTTATGTTGGACTTGAAGACGAAAATATGGTAGTTAGCTGGAAAGTAGATCAGCGGAAGAGAGTTTCATAGGCGGAAGTTCGAGGAAAAAAGCATTGTTCATGGATCTCCGTATAAATTTAGGCACCGATAGGGAGTTAAGGAAATTATTGATAATCATTTTGGCTAGATGAGTGTTTTTGTGAAAGATTGGCGAGGGGGGGGCATAGACTGTAGTTCAGTCGAACACTTATCATGAAAATATCGATGGAGCAGAGACAGGCTGGCGACGTCTCTTCTGTGGAAAAGAGAATGCGTCGTCTACTAGATTACGAAATCTATTTTTAACCCTGTCAATACATGATAGGATGCTCTGAGAAGTTTCTGTCCAGGTGTGACAACGGTGTTCCATTGTAGGACGTACTTGGCTGTTATACAGGTAGAGAATAGCATCGGCAATGAGATATCTACAAGAGCGGAAGAATGATTTAAACATTTTTCCGGCGACTTTTGGCAACGGATTTGATATATGTTCTCCAGTTCAAATGGCGTGAAGATCAAACCACGGGGCTTGTCTAAAGATGAAGCGTCCTCAAGATTGACAGCTGTTAATTTCAATTGAGCCCGATGTAGGTCAGAGCGTTGATGATGAAAAGAGACAAGTTTAGTTTTAGATGTATCAAAATTAACAAATCACCACCCCCCATTGGACTACGTGCCCAAGATCAGAGAAGAGAGAATCTGAGAGATCTTGGCCATTTCCGGCTTTTGAAGTGTTGCCATAGATTGTCTTTTCGTCTGCATAAATGTCCACGAATGATCTAAGAATTTAATTTGGGAGATTGTTGATGTAGATCAAGAAGAGAGTTGAGCCCAGAATGGAACCCTGAGGGACGCACGCATAAATCCTATGAGCTTCTTATTTCTGCCCATCAACCATTACTCTTATAAACATAGTAGAGAGGTACGGTAAAACCTTATCGAAATAGGTTTATAACTGATCGGTCAATATTTTCTCTTATCCTAAATGGCCAAATTATGGAATTAAATTTTTCAACTTTTATGCTTCATATTCCTATACGAACTCTTTATATTTGATATCGTTCCTGCAACAGCAAAGTCATTTTCCATTGTACTGTTAATTCCAGTATTTCATTTCTTCACAATATCTATTTAGATGAAAACAACGGGAACCCTAATGCTACCAGATCAACCTGTTTTATAGAATCAGCTTCCTGATTCAAATGCAATAAATGTTGCTTGTTATTATGCTTTTTGAAAATCAATCTATATATCTATAAAAGTGAAAGTGTCTGCTTGTCTGTGTGTCTGTATGTGTACATTTCACTACGCAATAACTCTGTCAATTTTAAGTCTACAGACTCGAAATGTGATATACAGGTTTTCTGAAATTTGGGAAAATCTAAGTAATCGGTTTTCGGCCAGAAATTTGGCTGTTAAGGGGTTAAAGTTCAACGATTTGACCTTTGAGAACTCTTCCAAACTCCTTCCACAATTTTTGGTCTAAACACTTGAAATTTTAGATATAGGTTCCTTGGACATGGGTCTAACTTATTAAATTGATTTGAGCCAAAAACAATAAATTTTAAGGGGTCATAATAGGTGTCAAATTTAAAAAAAATTGACAGTTTATTTTCTGCTCAGCATACACCTCCAAACACCCGGCAACACCGGGCACCCATTCTAGTCTATTATATATATAAAAGTGAACGTGTCTCTGTGTGTGTCTGTGTACATTTTCCTTCGCAATAACACTGTCAGTTTTCAGTCTACAGCCTCGAAAGTTGATATATAGGGTACTGAGATTTGCGAAAATCTTTGTAATCCATTTTCGGCCAGGAATTTGGCTCTCAAGAGGTCAAAGTTCAACGATTTGACTTTTGAGAACTCTACCAAACTCCTCCACCAATTTCGGGTCCAAACACTTGACATTTTAGATATAGGTTCCTTGGACATGGATCTAACTTAATAACTTTATTTGAGCCCAAAACAATAAATGTTAAGGAGTCATAATAGGGTCAAAGTTAAAAAAAATTGACAGTTTTTTTTGTTTTTTTTGCTCAACATACACCTTCAAACACTCGGGAAACGTTATCTATACATCTATAAAAGTGAGAATCTGTGTGAGGACACTTCTTAACCTATATACCCAACGAATTTTTTATCTACACACTTAAAATTTAGTACATAGGGTATGTGGGCTCATCAGATTTTTTTTTTATCTATTTATCAACTGTTTCAGGAATGCACATGTGTTTTTTTTTGTTTTTTTTTACACAGTGATCTCCACTTATCAAGGCCCGGAAGCCACTCAGGGATAAGGGTTATTGCAAGTACGTTACGTTACGTATGTGTGCATCGTTTAAATGCAGATTCCTTATTTAAAGAATGAGTAGGTTAAGAAACCCTTTTAAAAGAGCGGGTCTAATACTTATCGTATTGATTCATTATCTTTAGAGTTTTGGTTTCGATTTCAGCTCGAATATTATTCTTTTACTTTTAAGAAGTGAACTGTTTAGAAAAAAACATAATACTCGCATGCACACGTCTCAGTTTCTCTATAAATTTAAATATATTTTTATGGCCGGACAACGCCGGACAGCTTGCTAGTATTCTATAAAGTTGAAACCAACACAATATTTGCTTTACAAAATAACCCTAGTAAATTATATGAATAAATATTTAAAGATATGAAAAAGTATACAAATCTATTTTCTAAAATTACTAAATTCGGTTTAAGATACAATTCACTGGTCTTTGGGACAATAACATAGTGTAGTATTTGTACTGATGCTACACTTCACCTTTTCTGTCCTCGATTAGCGAAGAAGAAATCTTTCATGACTAAAATAATTTCAATTTTTGTTCCTATCCAGAGTGCCCCTTCTTGCGGAACTGGATTTTTACCACATTAAAAATTTGCTGTGTCTAACTCTGGCCTCGTAGGGAGACAAGAAAATAGGAACTTGAAAAAGATTGATATACCACGAAACAAAATCATCAAACGAATCAACGGAAACTTCAGCAATTTTTGAAAATCTACAATTAACTTCCAATTTATTTCTCATGTATTTTTGTGTTCGATTGGTGAATACTTCGACGACTGTTTTGTGGAATATTGAAAAGAAAAAAGAAAAAGAAAAAAGCTTTAAAACCTCATGCGTATGAGCGCATGGGAAAATGTGAGCAAGAGCTGTAGGATAGCTGACCTGCGAGGATATTAGACGCTGTAGCCGAAAACGCATATATGCAAATTAGGAAGTATACGCGAGCTTTCGTGATAAGAAAAAGAGAAAAAATAGCACTTGTTCGGAGGGAAGCAGGTCTGCGCGCCAAGAAACATGGACGTTTAAAGTCAAAAGTAAAAAATGGCTGGCGATAACCAGCGTGTGTTTGGAGAGAAACAAAGTGCACGGCGGGCAAGATGGGTGTGCGAAAGTCGACGGTGAGTAACCGCTGGCTGGTGCCGGCATGGGGTAGCTGCGAACGAGACTTGTAAGAAAAGTACATTTGTGTGCGAAGAGCCTTTGGGAAAATAATGAAATGTGTTGTTTTGGAAGAACCACGAAGAAGTACATTTTATTTGCACTTTAGATAAATGTCGAGTCGGATTTATTTATTTTTGTTTGTTCCTTTGCGATGGTACCAGACAGCGTGAGGGTCCGAGAGATGTTTGAACTGTACCGACACAGTAAAAAGGTAACGGCCACGTTACACTTGCTGAAGCAAATACAAATACCACATTTTCTCATTAAGATCAGGCTAACATTGATCGAGAGATTTGAAAATGCTGAATACCGATTTACAAATACAAATGATATATATTAGGGATCCTACGTTCGTGGGAATTAAGTTAGCTAGTGTGTATTTTACAAAGTTCATACTGAGTACATGCCATGATAATCCAAATCTGTGAAACGGAATCATTGTAGCTGACCTGTAAGGTTGAAACAAAACAACGGAGACAACACAAAAGTATAAACTTGAGATAGCGTATGACATCACGTTTTTCGAGTTTGTTTTCAAAGGTTTCCAAATCAGTGTCTCCTTAGAATGCGTGCGAAGGAGACATCGCTTATAATGTAAGAAACTTTGATCATTGCTAAATGCCAAATGTTACCACTCCTTTCAGTTACGTAAAGAAGTTAAAAATAACCCTAAATAATTTGCAAAGTGAACATTAGTTAATGTCCTCTAAAGATAAAACCTTTAAGAAATTTTCAGCGAACGTCTCTTCGTGTTATTCCTGCATAAAAACAGCTTTATTTGCATAGCACCCACTAAACAACGAAGAGAAGCGACGTCGTGAGACAAGCACGCGTAAAGAATCCATAAATATATTGAGAATTTCTTCTTTACGCAAATAGATTTTGAAAAATCCCTTCAATCCAGATGTACACATAACGCATTTGTAAACTTATACGCACACACATAGCACACTTACAAACACACACGCACATATTTTCTCTTTTTTTTTACGAATTTCGTTAGTTCACCGTTCACACACCTGCACCTTTTTCACTCTCTCTCTCTCTCTCTCTTTGAATATCTTTGGTTCACCTGTCATATAGCCTCTGCCACACACGCAAACACCCACACACACAAACACACTCACAGCACACACGTATCAACCTGTACACGCTGATATAAGATTAAACTGAATTCACAACTAGGGCTGTGAGAACAGCATATTCATTGCATTGTTTTGACTCTTGAGTATATATCCGTTAATGTCTTATATGTTTTTATATAGGTGGATGTGGTTCTCAGTTGATTAAGTGTATCTAACTATGTCGGATATGTACCCGAGAGTCAAAAGAATGAAACGATTATTCTCTTGCCACAGCTTTATTCATAACCAACCGATCTTTCCCAATCAAGGGGTTCTCTCCACTCTGGAACTGTCAATCATTCTAACATTGTTTTCCGTGTCTCACAATAAAATATGGGAACGGATTTTGCCTCCTCTTTTCTGTGTTTGGGTAAGAGGTTTTATTTCCCGTTGCCTGGGACACATTAATCCACGTGAGAGTGTTCGTGATACCTCGCTGGGTAATTTTCTAAAGGAGAGTGGGGCAAAAAAAAATGGGGCGATTTTAAAAACTTATTTTCTAAAATAAATTTACATCATATTGCGCGCATCCTTTCTCTTCCTTTCAAATATTACACGTTCTCCAAATTATTTAACACAAAATTACATAATATTGATTTTTCGATGGCAACATAACTGACATTTGAATGGTAGCAAGCTTCATCCAGTGGAAGTCTGCTTAGTGTTTTCTCTCAGTTTTTCCATCTTCCTTGACCCTTCACAATTATTTGATATGATTTTAGTTAATTCTGATACTGAAATTTTATATTATTTTATTTTATTTTGGAGATTGGGGGGGGGCTTACTTAGGATGTCTTACGTTCTGTTAGCGTTTTCATCTCGAGTGTATTAGTCTCCGCATTCAAGGGTTTTCATTTATATTTGAGCTGTTTTCATTATTGCTATCCGTTGTATCTTCTCAGCCCTCTCTCTGATTCCAATCTCTCACATTCTGTTTTCAAAGTTTTTTGGAATTATTCATAGTGCTCTTCCTATTATTGGTATTATCCTGGAATTCATCCAGCTTTCATATCCCTTTCAGTTCTCTAGTCAGTTTCGTGCATTTGGCCCGCTTTTCCATCCCCTTGATTTTTATCCTTTAATCTGCTGAAATTGCGAAATTATGCGACCTGGCAGAAGTTTTCCTTCTTGTTAACTATTATGGCAGCTGGTCTCGTTGCTTGGATGAGTTTATCTGTTTGTACGTCCATATCCAATAAAATTTTATGATTTCCGCTTTAAAGTTTTGCTACCAGTTTGTGCTTGTATTACGATTTACTTGTTTACATAGTTCTCGGCGTACTGCCTTCAACTCCTTGCCATGTCTATTTTTTTAGATACTAGTTTGTTGCATTCAATTATTATCTGGTTTATCGTGTCGTCTCTTTGTCCACAGAGTTTGCATTTGTTGTTTTTTGTGTCATCGACTCTAATCGACATTGATTCTAATCGCGTTATTTTGTACGGCTGTTATGAGTGATTCAGTTTTCCTTATTATTATTCTCATCATAATTATTATTATTATTATTATTATTATTATTATTATTATCATTATCATTATTAGTTTCATCATCATAATCATCATAATTATCATCAGTAACATGATTATTATCTTATCATAATTATAATCATCAAGATTATCGTTGTTATTATTATCATTATCATTTCTTATTATTATCTTTATTATTATCATTATCATAAAATAATTATTATTATTTATATTATTATCATTCCTTATCATCATCATCATCATCATCATCTCTATTATTATCATTAGCATTATCATAATAATAATTATTATTATATTATATGAAATTACATATATTATATTATTATATTATTATCATCATTATCATTAATATAATAATAATCATTAACATTATTATTATTAACATTATCATTATTATTATTATCGTTATTATATTATCATAATTATTATTATCATTAATATTATGATCATTATTATCATCTTTATTATTATTATCACTAATATTATTATCATTATTATGAGCATTAATATTTTCATTATTATTCTAATTATCATCATTATTATTATTATTATTATTATTATTATTATTATTATTATTACTATTATTATTATTACTACTATTATTATAATTATCATTAATATCTTTATTATTATAATTATTATCATAATCATTATTACTAATATTAACAATATAATAATAATATTGTTGTTATTATTATTAACATAATTAGTATTACTATTATTGACATAATTATTATTATTATTATTATTATTATTATTATTATTATTATTGTTATTATTATTATTATTATTATTACAATCGTTTTTCGTTTAAAGTTTCAATCTCTAGTGCTGGCGATACTAAGAATATAATTACGAATTATATGAGACTTTTTCCAAGCCATGATTGAAGGAACGACCGCATGCTGCCTATGTAGATTAAATAATAGATTCTGTTTAGTGTAGATTCCCGAGTTCGCCAAGATTATTGTGAAGAGGCTCGAAGGTTACATCGGCCAAAACTTCGGAAGAATAACAGCTACGATGAGAATAGTAGTCCGAAGAATCTAAATAATACGAACAATCCTTTAAAAAATGTCGGACACCGACGTTTACAATTCTTTATGTTTTCTGTTTTGGCAAATCTCAGATTCCCAGGCTAAGCAATAATTTTTGTCGAAATGCAAACGACAGATAAATCATTGTCGACCATAAACAGCGACAACCTATTAAGCTGTCTTCCCAACTTAATATCCGTAAGGGATTTAGGGACCATGGAATTTTTTTGTAATGTCGGAAGACACTTAAACTGTCGGATTTGATTAGATTGGATCCCTTAATGACGGGCAAGCGAGACCGGATGAAAACTGCTTGATTTAGAAACGTCTAACCTACCATCCTCTTCCTTCGTCTTTTTTTATTGGGCAAAATAAAGTGCTAGGGTGAGAGGCTCGTGATTTTTGTTAACCCGTCAACAATTTGAAGAGAATTCACTTTGACGCAAAAAGTAGATATTGGATGCGTCATCGCGCCTGTTTTACACAGTTTGTCCGTCGATTTCCTAGACGCTAACTCCACCGGTTGGTCTGTCACAATTCAAGATTCACCCTATTTAATTCAACCTTGCGTCTAGCCGTGCCCTCGAGGGGAAGCAAGTAAATAGAAAATATATAGACCTTCTTCAAGTCTAATGTCAACAATTCTGATTGATTAGAATAAAATTTGACGAATTATTATTTTTTAATTTTCTTCCGTTGAAGATTGTAACGTTGAGTACGGGCAGCCAAACATTACCCTGATTTTTATTGAAATCAACCGAGAGTTCTTTTTAGTATCCTCGTTTTTTCCTTAAGTGCAATTGCCTGGATCTCTTTTACACTTGGTTCACAAGGAAAATTAGTTAAGTAGCACTCCAGGTTCTTCTTCATACGCCCTGTGGCACCTATAATAACTGGTATGATTGATATCTTCCTAAGATTCCAGTTTCTTTTCATATCATACATGAGACCTTGATATTTGGTCTGTTTCTCTCTTTCAGCTCTGTTCAGACCTCCGTTATTAGAAGCATTCACTTCAACCAAGGTTGCAACTCTCTTTGACTTATTTCATATAACTATGTCAGGTTTGACAGCAGCATTTAGTGCGTTCACACAAGTATTTATTTACATTATATTTGAAGATGACCCTGTTGTAGCTCTTAGGAAAGCAATATTGTAACAACCCATGCCACAAGTAGGAATTTACCGGAAAGAAAGTATGTTCACATAAATTCGGGAAGTAAGATTTATTTTTGTTTTACAGCATATCAAACCTATCCGTGTTATTTAATCCTGAATCCAGTAATCTTTAGAAGAAAAGGTTTTATGCTGTGTGTTCTTGAGATATTCAAATATTTATTCATTGAGTTTGGTTTAGTGGTTTTGTTTAACGTTTGTTTGTCAACCCTTTTCGGATGTTTTAATGATGAATTCAGTTATTTTGGTAAATGTGTTATGCTTTAAGTGTTAACATCTTCAAATATTTATTCATAATGTTTCGTTTGCTTTCTTTTTGTATTGTAAAATGATTGTTTTTGACATTGCAGAACATGGTTGACGTTTTAAAGGAAAAAGTAACACTCATGTTTAGTGCATTTTATGTCAGAAAGTCAATATCGTGGAGAAAGAAAGGATGTCTTTGCAATGGTAGTAGAAGATAATAATTTTTGTGAAAGTTTCACAGAATGGAAGCATCAGTTGAGCCTCCTATGTGGAAATGATAATAGAGTAGAAAAAGACTTACGATGTATCTTCAGTGATAAAGAGACTGTACAGAACAAAAGAGATCATCGCTTACTGGATTGCGAAATCAATTATTATTTTGTAAAGACAAATAATAAATCTAAGTTGCTGTCAATAGAGTAAACGTTACAACAGTAAAAAGTTTTTTGTTTTGTAATTAATAAATTATGAAGTGAGATCCAGTGTGTTGAATAGAACTGAGATGAGTACAGTGCAAGTTCTGGTGCTTGCCCAGACCGCTTCCTTAGTGAAAAATAAAATTAAAGAAAAATCTTTACGAGGTACGTGCCCGTGAGGGAAAGGAAATATCGTACACCAAAAATCACGTAAATTGATCAAGTACTTTGATCTTTCAAACTCAATTTTTACGCGATTTTTTCCCCCAAACTCCCTTTCCCATTTTAGAAAATTTTAGGAAAATCTCGCAAAAGTTTGAATTATTTATAGTTACCTCCCTTGTCCCTGCAGACTGATTTCAATATGGCATTGTTCGTTGTTTAGAAATAAAATTTTATTTTCTTGCTTAAAAATCAAACTACTTAATCAATTTACGCGACTTTTAGTGTACGCTATTTTCTTTCCACACGGTATAAACGTGACATGGTTTTTTTATGACAGGGGAAGTTCTATACAAGCACCCACATTTTTCTCGAACTGCATTTTATTAAGTGTGCATCTCATCCAGGTGTAGCATCACAGCACGTTTAAACATTGTAGTCGCTCGGCCGAGAAAGTTCGAGGCATACGCATAGACTCAACGGACATATAGCTGTTGTATGTATATATTTTTCATATTATGTCTATCTGTTCATTTAACTGTTTCTCGGAAACTAATAATCCGATCTGACTGAAATTTTGTATGGATGTTTTTATGATAAAGTGCAGTAAGGTCAGTATTATAGTATCCGTTCGATGCACAGACAGCGATTAATATGGAGTATTAAGAATTATTCACTACATTACCGCATTTATACGAGACATTTTTTTTAAACTACAGGGCCGAAATTTTGTATGGACCTTTATTATGATAACGTGTAGCGAACTATGTATTATAGTATAACATTATGTATTATAGTATAATACTACATTTATTATAGTATAATATTATGTATCATAGTATAATACAACATTTACTCTAAAAATTTCCTTAGAAAATACTGAGCGGACCGGGCTGAAATTTTGTATGGATTTTAATTATAATAAGGTTTACCAAACTAAGGATTATGGTATCCGTTCGATGAATTGTTAAGGATTATTAATCCTTAGTATTAGAATTTAATACAAAAATGAGCACAAATTAAGTCATATTCAATCATCAATTCCGACTAAGACACTTGTTCTAAGTTAACGGGTTATAACTTTTGCCGGTTTATAACTTTTGCTAAAAAGTGTAATGTTTATATGTTTAGGGGCAGATTACATTTTTTTGAGGCGAGAAGATAAAATCGCTGGCTACATGTATTTTTTTATCCTTTCTTTTTCAATTTGTTTTAAAGTACAAAATGTCTTCGGCCAACGAAAGAGCCGAATGATAATCGCTATTGTTCAGCACAGCATTCTTCTGTAAAGGATCAGTTCGATCAATTTCGCGTGAAAAGCTCTTTTGTTTCTCGACGAGTATTAGTGAAGAGTTGACCTGTAAAAGAGACAGAAGGCCTTTATACATTGGACGAGAATAAACATTCCAAAAAAGACAACTGAAAATTCTTTCGAGATAAGGAATAGAATGCGAAAGAAGACACTGATCGAATTGTTAGGATGAGGAATTTGTAAAAAAAAAAGAAAAGAAAAAAAAGAATTCGCAACAAACTCAAATAATTGTCTGAAATGCGACTACACATCGATATAAGAGGCTCTGTCGGTCTGCAATTGCGTTCTGTTTCAAACGGCATTTGCATTCTTAAAAAAAGCTAACAAAATTCCACGGTTTTATGTATGATAGGAAAAGAAACTGGAACCCTAAGAAGATCTGATTCTGAAAATCTGATTCATTCCAGTGATTATAGGAGCAAGCATACTATTTGTTATTGATTTCAAAAACTACTTGTCTAATATACCCGATAAACCAAGTGCAAAACAGGTATAAACAATTGCACTTTAAAGAAACGTTAAAATCTTGAAAATATATCTCGGTTGGAATGTCGTGCATACGGCAGAATGCCCCATCCCCAACTAAAGCAAAATGAGTAGAAAATTGAAAAAGAAAGAGAGAGAACTTGAATGGCTACTGGAGAGAACTTAAACGATCACTAAACACCATCCTCAGATGTCTCCGGTCTCTCTGTATATGGATTTGACATGAGGACACCTGTTTGGAGTAAATCCTGACAAAATGCATATAAGAAAATGGTGTGCTGTATCCTCAAGATATTTAACACAACCCCGGGGTGTGTAAAGGGCACCCTCTCTATTAATAGACGGCAGTTTTTCTCATTTTCTAAAACTTTTATTTTTATTTTTTTATTCTAAATGCCGTCGGTAATAAAGAACTCACATAAAAACATGGTAAAAACAAAATTATATACTGACAAGTCGGCATCCAAGTCGTTCAACTCGTTTATACACCGGGAGGGAAGCGATAAATAATGGCGTAAACCTTTTTTTCGCTAGAAGTGGCACTACAGCACTGACAGAAGCTAACCATGATTAGACAGCAGGTCTTCATGAAAACGGTCCTCCATCATTTGTAGCAACAAAAACAAAAAGCTTAAAATGTTGTATTTCATCAATATTCTGGGAGTTTATAAAAACGAAACCGAACATACTTTTTTATCTTGTTTTAATGGCTCTTAGTCGTGTCCTTCAGTTGCTTGTGCCCTGCCGTGCATCGTATCTGGAAACAAAAGCTTTCTCAACACATGGACAATTGGGTTTTATCCAGCCACAATGATTTTACTACGGTCGAAGTCGCGTCGTCTTTTCTCGTTATATTAGAAGGATGCTGGGTGTTTTTATTGCTATGAACTCAGCTGTACTTGCTTCTTCTCGTCATCTTCGTAAGAACTCTCCCCGATCCAGTTTCTCTGGGATCCAGAGAATGGCGTTTTTTTTATCTGCTCTCTCTGGCACCCAGAATCAAACTCTCCGCCTCCTCGCCCGAATCTTTTCCAAGTAGCATTCCATGAATCGTTCTGTGACATTGCAATCCAACAACATCACAACATATGTCAACGACTGCTCTGCCTGTGTGACTCGTCGCTATAAAATTGTTATGGCACTTTCGGTAAACAAAGCAACCTACAGCTATGCTCGCCAAATATCATCTAACTTACAACAATGAACAAAATTCTAGATTGTATGGCCTTACATTTTCAGAGCATATATATATATATATATATATATATATATATATATATATATATATATATATATATATATATATATATATATATATATATATCGGTAGAAAGCATTCCAAATTCAAATATTTTTTTTTCTTTCATAATATTTTATTGTATATTACACGTATCGAAAAGAAAAACAGTGGGCGATTTTTTTAGGGTAAGAATAAAGAGGAGAAAAGCGGTAAAAAAAATGTAAATCCTTAGATCTTATGCCTTTCACTAGATTTCTATCCTCTTTATTCCATATATATATATATATATATATATATATATATATATATATATATATATATATATATACATATATATATATATAAATGGTGTGCTGTATCCTCAAGATATTTAACAAAACCCCCGGGGTGTGTAAAGGGCACCCTCTCTATTAATAGAGGGCAGTTTTTTCTCATTGTCTAAGACTTTTATTTTTATATTTTTTATTCTAAATGCCGTCGGTAATAAGGAACTCACGTAAAAATATGGTAAAAACAAGTGGACATCCAAGTCATTCAACTCGTTTATACACCAGGAGGGAAGAGACAGACAACCACAAAATCCGCGCATAAGCCTGAAGAATCTTAGAGTGGATGAAACGCGGAATATTCAGTGTAGCTTAAACGCCATATATATTTTATAAATTACTACATATATATATATATATATATATATATATATATATATATATATATATAATTTGAGGTTGCTATTTTCCAAAGGTTGGGTAACCAGTGAAATATAACGAGGTTCATACAAGAGTGCTCAATACAGAAGTAGAGCTGGTTACATTTGTCTTTACATTAGCAGTAGTTTATTGCTACACAGTCATGGGCATGTTTCGATCTCTAGTTAGTAAATACTAGTAGACCGAAACATGCTCATGACTGTGTAGCAACAAACTACTGCTTATGCAAAGACATATATATATATATATATATATATATATATATATATATATATATATATCCGAATGTTTGAGATTTGCCGAAGAACATATAAACTATCGCTGATAAATTATTTGGTGTTTTCCATTTTTCAACGAAACACGTGTAAGCTACAATAAAATATTACCAAAATAAGCAATGTTCACTCCTGATATTCATACTCCTATAAATTTGTTCTTTTCGTATTGATATTCATATTGAAACAACAATTTTCTATTTATTTAAAAAGAAAATACAACTTTATTGTATATGGATCGTGGAATTGCATTCATCTGCAAAAACCTAGCTAATTTGCATATTCTTTTAAATATGAATAATAATTAATTCCTTATTAGGTTTTTTTTCGGTTTTCTTATGGGATGATCATCTTTAGTTAACTATTACGTGTAATTATATTCATGCAGATATTCTACATGATTTATACTTGCGTTATATTCGCATAAAACGTTTATATTGAACATAAACTTTCTCTGTATATTTATGTATGCTATATATATTTATGCATCTCTCTCCCCCCCCTCTCTCTCTCTCTCTCTCTCTCTCTCTCTCTCTCTCTCTCTCTCTCTCTCTCTCTCTCTCTCTCTACATATATTGTTTAAAAATTTTGCCTTGCAATTGCGAGTATTACAAAATCATTTAGATGACTATAAATTAACATCACGAGGAGATTCGAACACAAGTCGGATGTATATTTCACACCCAAACCTAAAGAATTTGACAAGCGAAGCATTTATTAGCTCGTTGACAGTTGTAGAAAGCAAAAGTCGTTATTGTCATGAATACAAATTTAGAAAAGCACAAATTTTCATTTTCAAAATAAAATTTCAAATCATCAAAAGATTTTGCACCGACCTAATTTTTATACCCATGTATCTTCCGATGTTGCCCGGGATTCAATGATGAAAATCAACAAATTTTTCACACACCCTTATTTTTATTGTCATCCCAAATCTGTGAAATCGTCTATTTTTATTCAAATCGATTAATTGCCTACTCTTGTTGGGAGCCAATCGCGGTGTATTGGGAGGAAGTTTCACATGCCTCCCCGCAGTGACTTAGTTCACAATACATTGTAGTCCACATTGCTCAATAGAGAACTTACTGTGGAATTTATAAAAAGAATTCATATATAATAGCTTGAATGAAAGTTAAAAGGGAGCAGTCAAGTATCATGGTGCAATTGTGCTTTAAACAAAAACATTCATTTCAAATGTGCCCTTGTCATATCAAAGACTCTACTATTGATTTTATGTTAGGCCTTTTGGTTTGTATCGTAATAAAACTTCTCAAATGCACCTGTGGTGTTAGACTGTGTAAGGTGTTAACTTTGGTCAAAATCACTTGTTCTTTCTTTCATTTGATTATTTCGATTATCGATACTTATCGAAGATATTCTGATACAAAACACATCTAAGAATACTGCCAGCACATAAAGTACGTCCGTATGAAATATCATTAAAATCAATCCAGTCGTTTTGGAATCCATAATGAACAAACCCACAGGCACACAAACACACAAAGTTATATATATATATATATATATATATATATATATATATATATATATATATATATATATATATATATATATATAGCATTTATATGCTAGTTAACATGCCGCAGAATGGATCTTGTAATCTTTTTTCTTATTTTATTTAATTGATCTATTTTCTTTTCATATATTAGTAAAAATAGTAACCGTATTATTTTACAAGTTTTTTTTTTATTGGGGAAGTGGTATTATCCACTGGGAGCCATGTCTTTAAGCTGTCCTGTATTTAAATCTCCCAAACAGCTACATGGTAAGCAGCTGATGACCCCCGTTTTTTATTTACAAGATTTTAGTTAAGGTTTTCTCTTTTCATCCTTATGTAGTTAAATTCTGTTTTAAAATTGAAGACTTTTGCGAAATCGGCTTAAAGTGCTAAGTCTATTTCTATTTTAGTTAATGCTTTTTTTTTTATCCTTAAATAAATGAACTCTCTTTTGTCATTATAAACTTTTCAGAAGTCAGATTATGTAGGTGCTAAGCCTGCGATAAGTTAAAGTTAACATTTTTTCCTTCCGGGAATTTAAACTGCATTTTTTTTTTTTTTTTGCATTTTTTTTATTCAAAGCTTCTTTAGAATATATATATATATATATATATATATATATATATATATATATATATATATATATATATACACACACACGATTTCCATAGAATGTGATGCGATGAACTTACTTTACTTTGTACCCACTCAACGTAAATAATCCGAACAACTCGATTAGCAGCAAAATCACAGCCCTACAGTATTTCTTCTTTCGTCCGTCGCTTGCCATTCTTCCTGTGTCCTGGATCAAACGAACAAACAGGAATGTATTGTGAACAAACATCTTGCTCCATTTAAGATTCCAGCTATTATCTTGGATCCTAATCTGTGTAACCATTACGTTTCACTGGAAATATTGTTTGGTCGGACTGGATAAAAGTTTTAAAAGAGAATCTGATCATAAATAAATCGATACTTATGTAGTATAAGAACAGCGCTATCGTGTAAATTTTTCGCCTTGTTTATACGTTACGTAAAACACCGAAAGGTACCGAAACGCTTAGTTACTACGATTGCAGCAGCCAATATCATTTAAGAAGACATTTATTTTTTGTCATTTGTTTATAATTTTTTTTATAAAATTAAATATTCATTATGACTTTAAAAAAATCATGTAGAAAAACTTTTTTTTGTTAATTATTAATTGTTTTTTATCTGAAAATAAATATTTATTCCTGAAACTTATCTTACAACAGGTGTTTTTTATTTGAATTTAAATTCAAAACTTTTTATGAAAATCAGCCAATAATTATTCATTGCATTTTCTTCGTATCATTGTTTTAATTAATTTTGTATCATTGTTTTTATTAATTTTGTATCATTGTTTTAATTAATTTTGTATACCTTTTTTAATTAATTTCGTATCATTGTTTTAATTAATTTTGTATCATTGTTTTTATTTATTTTGTATCATTGTTTTAATCAATTTTGTATCATTGTTTTTATTAATTTTGTATACTTTTTTAAATTAATTTCGTATCATTGTTTTAATTAATTGTCTATCATTGTTTTTATTAATTTTGTACCATTGTTTTAATTAATTTTGTATTATTGTTTTAATTAATTTTTATCATTGTTTTAATTAATTTTGTATCATTGTTTTAATTAATTTGGTATTATTGTTTTAATTAATTTCGTATCATTTTTTAATAAATTTTGTATCATTGTTTTAATTAATTTTGTATCATTGTTTTAATTTATTTCGTATCATTGTTTTAATTAATTTTGTATCATTGTTTTAATTAATTGTCTATCATTGTTTTAATTTATTTTGTATCATTGTTTTTATTAATTGCGTATCATTGTTTTAATTAATTTTGTATCATTGTTTTTATTAATTTTGTATCATTGTTTTAATTAATTTTGTATAGTTTTTTTAATTAATTTCGTATCATTGTTTTAATTAATTTTGTATCATTGTTTTTATTAATTTTGTATTATTGTTTTAATCAATTTTGTATCATTGTTTTTATTAATTTTGTATCATTGTTTTAATACATTTTGTATTATTGTTTTAATTAATTTGTATCATTGTTTTAATTAATTTTGTATCATTGTTTTAATTAATTTGGTATTATTGTTTTAATTAATTTCGTATCATTGATTTTATTAATTTTGTATTATTGTTTAAATCAATTTTGTATTATTGTTTTAATAAATTTCGTATCATTGTTTTAATTAATTTTGTATTATTGTTTTAATTAATTTTGTATCATTGTTTTAATTAATTTTGTGTAATTGTTTTAATTAATTTTGGGTCATTATTTTAATTAAATTGTATCATTGTTTTAATTAATTTTGTATCATTGTTTTAATTAATTTTGTATAATTGTTTTAATTAATTTTGTATCATTGTTTTAATTAATTTTCTATCATTGTTTTTATTAATTTTGTATCATTGTTTTTATAAATTTTGTATTATTGTTTTAATTAATTTTGTATCCTTGTTTTAATTAAATTCGTATCATTGTTTTAATTAATTGTCAATCGTTGTGTTTATTAATTTTGTATCATTGTTTTAATTAATTTTGTATCATTGTTTTTATTAATTTTGTATCATTGTTTAATTTAATTTCGTATCATTTTTTTAATAAATTTTGTATCATTGTTTTAATTAATTTTGTATCATTGTTTAAATTAATTGCCTATCATTGTTTTAATTAATTTTGTATCATTGTTTTTATTAATTTTGTATCATTGTTTTAATTAATTTTGTATCATTGTTTTAATTAATTTTGTATTTTTTTTATTAATTTTGTATCATTGTTTTTATTAATTTTGTATCATTGTTTTAATTAATTTTGTATCACTGTTTTTGTTAATTTTGGATCATTGTTATAATTAATTTTGTATCATTGTTTAAATAAATTTTGTATCATTGTTTTAATTAATTTTGTATCATTGTTTTTATTAATTTTGTATCATTGTTTTAATAAATTTTTTATCCTTGTTTTAATTTATTTTGTATCATTGTTTTAATTAAATTTGTATCATTGCTTTAATTAAATTTGTATCATTGTTTTAATCAAATTCGTATCATTGTTTAATTTAATTTCGTATCATTGTTTTAATTAATTTTGTGTCATTGTTTTAATCAATTTTGTATCATTGTTTAAATTAATTTTGTATCATTGTTTTAATTAATTTTGTATCATTGTTTTAATTAATTTTTATCATTGTTTTAATTAATTTTGTATAATTGTTTTAATTAATTTGTATCATTGTTTAAATAAATTTTGTATCATTGTTTTAGTTAATTTTGTATCATTGTTTTAATTATTTTTTTATCTTTGCTTTAATTAATTTCGTATCATTGTTTTAATTCATTTTTTATCATTGTTTTAAGTTAATTTTCTATCATTGTTTTAATTAATTTTATCATTGTTTTAATTAATTTGTATTATTGTTTTAATTAATTTTGTTGAATGGTTTTAATTAATTTGTATAATTGTTTTAATCAATTTTGTTTCATTGTTTTAATTTATTTTTATTATTGCTTTAATTGATTTTTATCATTGTTTCAATAAATTTCGTATCATTGTTTTAATTAATTGCGTATCATTGTTTTAATTAATTTTTCCTTGATTCATCCTAGTAATATGAGAAATAATGCCTTTTTTATCGAAAAAATATTACGAAACTTTCGTTTGGCACATTTCGGCGTTTTACAAAAATTGCCCGGAAAATTTCGACGATAGCACAGTCCTTATTCTTCATAAGTAGCAATAAAACAAATATAATGATGCCTTACCACCAAATTTGATCTGAGCTTGTCAGCGCATATTTCTTATTTTCTCTCCTTATAATCTACTTAATCTCAACACATTATCAATCACTGAGCGGATGAACGTGCTTTTTGCAACTATTCAAAAAGCGCAGAAACGTGTTTTAAAACTGCCGGAAATTTACAACATGGAACGAAAATGTCAACGGCTGTTTAATTTAATTCACCTTTATCTAATAGGTAAACAAGAACGGCTATTATTAGGATGTATGTAAAACTGACACGCATATTACAATATTGCGTATGAAATACCGACAGAACCTCCAATAGAAATGCATGGCGAATTTACAAAATAAGGCGGGGGATCGACGAAATTTTTATTTCAAACTGAAGCGTTTACAGATTATAAAACTCAACTGACCTTGTAACGCTTGATGTAACCCACTTTCCGGTGTACGACATTCGGTTGCGCATGCGCGCATAAACATTAACCCATAACAACGTAAACAAATAAATACAAATCGCTTCTTTTGCCGATTTTGACCTGCGCACTGAAATATTAACATTATTATTTCGAAATTATTATTTAACATGGGAACAGTGTGGGTGTTTTCCAACTATTCTTTATTACAATTATACTGTCGCTATTTTCTTACAGCTAAACAACTTTAACCCGTTGACAAACATAAGAACAATTGTAGTAAATCCAAGACGACTACTACTACTCTCTATCCGTCCCTTTTCCTTCCTTCCTTCCTTCCTTCCTCCTTTTTTATTTTTTGTTTACATTTTTAGATACAAAATAGTTGTGTGAGAACGGTGAATTTGTTGGCATATTTACTAATCTGTTTCAATAATAGTTTTATTTTATTTTCTTTATTTGCTTCAGGTTTTATTATTTTTTTTTTTTTAGATTTTAAGTTTCTATAACTTGGTTGAAGGATTCCAATATGGGTTTTTCATTCTTATATTTCTCATCGGTACGTTCATGTGCATATTTGCTGCTAAATGACTTTCGCCGGCGCTCGATTCGTAAGAAAATCATGTTTATTAGGAAAAATAGGTAACTTTACACGAATAGGGAGGATTATTTCTCATGTTTGAGAGATCTGTCTGTGATATTTCATTTTAATATACTTTCATAGAAATGTTTCTATTATGTCAAAAAAAGCTATTTTCTTTACGTCACAAGTGTCACCCTCATACATGAATTCCATAGCTAATATAACATACCGATCCAACGGGTCACGGGTAGTCTAGCATATATATATATATATATATATATATATATATATATATATATATATACCTGCGCTGCTGCCATTGCTCAAAGGCAGCCTGCATACCATAGATCTGTCTGACATGAGTTTAGTACTTATAGAAGTTAGAAATAATTTTAAGCCAGAAATAGCCGCAACCAAGAAAGAATATACTGAAACCACCAGAAAACGCATTGAATCGCAGAAATTAGGAACTCGTGATTTTTTGGAAAATTTATAACAATCTAGTAAATAATGGACAATAAATAATTCACCTATTATCCAATAATATTTAGGTTGTTTGCACGGCAAATGAGAAGGCTAACCAGCTTGCATCTCGGTTTGCCTCCAACTCCATTTTGGCTCCAGCAAACCGCCCTCTCCTAGATTTTTCTTTGTGGACACAAACTACATCAGATGATCTGAAATTCGCCCTTCTCAAGTACATGATATCATTAAAACCTAAACACCACAAAAGCATGTGGACCTGATCTCATCCCGGCTATACTATTTTTAAAATGCCCTGCTGGGGTTGTTTTAGTTGTCTCCAAACTTTTCAACAAATGCCTTAACGAATCTTGTTTTCCTGATTACTGGAAAACTACTTCTCTAGTAACAGTTTACAAGAATTCTAGGAAAAGAACTGACCCATTAAATTATTACCCCATAACCCCCTCCCTCTTGTCTCCCAAATCTAAAAAAGTCCATAATTAATTAAGCTCTAATCCATCATCTTACAGCTACCAATCTTCTGCCCGACCATCAATATGGATATAGGCAAACCCATTCTACTGAAGATATCTTAACTGTAATCTTTGTAACATATATACCATGGACTGGATAAGGCAGGGGAGGCTAGAGTAGTAACCCTAAATATATCGAAGTTTTTTACATGGTATGGCACGATGATCTTCTCATGAAAATCAAATTATATGGGATTACTATGCAAATACTTAATACAATGAAGCCTTTCTTAAATACGAGAAGAATCGATGTTGTCCTCGATGGTCGCACGTCAGGAAAATATGATATGAGTTATGTATCGGCCTATAGACCTTTACTATTCCTGGCATTCATAAATGTCCGCTCTAATAAAATTGTCTCCGAGATAGGCATATTTGCTGACAACACCACACTTTCTAACAGACACGAGAGGAAAACGATTGAACACATATCCAAGACAATGGTGGAAACACTAGAAGACCTCGAGTCTATAATGGAATGCATGATAATAGTTTATTGCTGCCAAGACTAAGTTTCTTTCCTTTAATAATTACAAGAAACCATCTCAACCACTAATAGCCATGGCTAATGATACATTACCTGAAAGTACTTCGTTCAATCTCCATGGCTTAACGTTCGCAGGGAACATGATTTGAAACAGATACATTGAAGGCATTGCCAAAGGTGCTGAAAAAGGTGAACACACACACACATACTTTCTTTCTTTCTCTTTCTCTCTCTCTCTCTCTCTCTCTCTCTCTCTCTCTTCTGTACCAAAAAGTCTTTTTACGCCTGAGAATATTCTGTCCCACTATAACGCCACCAATCGCCCATGCATGGAGTATCGTTACCACATTTGAACTGGCGCATCTGATACTAGTCTCTCACTCTTAGGTATGGTTCAAAAGAGAGTTACCAACCTAATAGGTCTAGCACTGCCAGCTAGGCTTAAACCTCTGCTCCATCGACGAAATGTTGCACCCCTCTGCCTATTTTACAAGTATTTTAATGGCAGGTGCTCCGGAGAACTTCAAGCCCTTGTCCTCCCTCGACATAAATACCCCCGACAAATCCGTCAAGCGCCTTTATATACAACCCTTACACAGTGGAGATCTCAAGATGCCAGAAAGTCCTCTACTCAAATAGTTTTTTCCTACGAAAATTTAGACTTTGGATTTATTTTCCGGGTCTCTGCTTCACTTTTTATGCTGACATACAGACTTTCTAGTGTAATGTAAACAGATATCTTGTTGCTCAACTCCCTACATAGTACGACTGAAAATTATCTCCTAGGTAGTAGCCCCCTACATCAAAGTGGCAATATGTCTCATTTATTAAAAAATTATATTATGTATGATGAGCTGTATTGATTTAATTCGGCCACAAATGGCTGATCCAATACAATGAAGCCATTGGTTCGCCTTTCGAATATTTGTATTTTCAGCTCTCACATTCGCGATCGACTACTTTATTTGATTTCTTTTCATCGCCTCCTGACACGATATATATATGTGTGTGTGTGTGTGTGTGTGTGTGTGTGTGTGTATAATTTAAATAAATATTAACAATTATTTCATACGTACAGACGGATGTGTTTCAAACTTACGTTTTCATCAGTGTAGAGAATTATAATTACTGCCAGTCTAAAGATTCGAACCCATTATATAAAAATCACCTTCGACTTCATATTATCTTTCCTACAGGTTATCCCAACTAACATAAGAAATAAGGAAAATCAATTATCTTTAAATGCCATATTAACATGCATAAATAGTAAGCACTCAGATAGTATTTAACGTCAGAAACTCGGAATATTTGCGTGTAGGTCAACCGCTATTCTTATTACCCTAAAAAGGGCTCAATTTTTTATTTAAAGATAATATGTTATTATAAAATTGCAAAAGTTGTAAGTTCGAAAATGAATTGCTCTTTTCTATCGCGAGAAGCAAATAGTGTTTCTAGTTTATCAGGAACTGAATGCGACGATGAAATAGTAGGTAAATGATGAGAATCGCGGTTAGAAAATTACTGTGATTTAATCGTTCATTCAACTCAGCTGAAATATAAAAAGACAAGGAAACATTTCTTTATCGTGGATAAAACTTGTTAGAAGCCATGCTGGACAATCTATTTCTTTACAGAAAAAGTCGTGCAATCTTTTTTCTAGTCTCGAAGTAAGAATGTTTTATATTTTGACGCACATTTTCTTTTAATAGAAATGGCTCCAAAAAAGTGTAAAACTATTCTTGTAAGGCAGTAACAAGAACAAATAATAATTATCGCAAAGACAGGAGATGCATTTTTACTTTTGTCTTAAAAAAACAATGCTGTAAGGAGGTGGGAAATTTCAACAAGACAGCAATTTTTAGAAATAATCTATTGGAATAAGACATTGTATTACAACACTGTATCAAAACAACTGCTCGATGAAGACCACTAGACCAATGAGTCAAACGAGCTGAAACAAAAGAAGCATGTTTTTGCACCTGTGTTATCACGAAAAAAATATTTATGACAAAAATCTGTGATAAACCTTGTGGTAAAATATTTTAAAGAATATTCTAAGATCCTTAAAAATAACTCTTGGCCTTCGAGTCAAAATCAAAGTGTAGTATCTGTTCTTAAGATCTACACTTAAATTTTTATTTTTGTTCCTTTTATCCACATTAAAAAAACGACCCTGGTGTCTAACTCTGTCCCGTGGGGAGGCATTGTAAATAGGAACTCAAAGAGTGTAAAAAATATTTAATATTTATCTGATGAAATGTAAAAAAAAAAATATTTATTGGTTTATGATAACACAAGAAATGTTAAAACTAAAATAATTTTCTATATGGTTTCGTATTTCGTTTCATGTTTAGTAGCCCCCATTCCATATTCACATTAACTGTATCTTTGTTTTGCGAACTCAGTTGTTGGAAATTGCCAATAAATGTTCAGATAATTAGTATTTATGTTGTGTTATTCTTATATAATGAACACTTATTGCAGAAAAAAAATCAAAACTGCCTGTTATAATTGATTTTGAAATTCTAAATGTTTTATGAAAACTGCAATGAATAAAGTGGGTCTTAAGAATAAATGTAGTGGATCTACCAGATCAGGCTGGCAGAAGATATTGGCGACCTGGGACGAAATGCACCTGACATTGATGTTTATTGTTTTTCTTCTTCCTTTTGAAAAACTTAATTTTGTTCTGCAAAAGCAAAAATAAAAGCAACCCCCCTTTCCCCCTTATTATATATTATTTATTTATATATTTTATTGGTTATAAAGATGGATGCAGGATGGTTAAGGTATCGAATTTTAATTAATTAATTAATGTCGTCCGACATAAGAAATATCTTACCTAACAACACTAAATTTTAATTAATTAATTAATTTCGCTCGACATAAGAAATATCTTAACTAAAAATACTAAAATTTGATATCTTAACAATTCCATACGACGACTAAAATTGCTAGAAGCCGTACTTATATATAAAAAACAACTACAGCCTATTTTAAACTGGATCTTATTTAACACCGGGGTAAATATACTAACAGTATTTAATAAATAACAAGAAACTAAATAAATAAACTATAAAATAAGAAAATCGAAATTAAAAATAAAAAGAATTCGCCCTTAATCATCCTACAGCCACCTTTTTGACCAATTAAAAAATAAATAAAATATAAATAAATAAAAATTATGAATAGAGCAAGCCTCAAAGGAAAAGAAAAATCAAAACGATAACAACAATCACTCCTGATGATATTAGGACGCACTGATAGAAAGTGCTTGAGAAGAAAATGACTGAGCAAAAACTTTTGTGTGCCATACTATACAATATGCCAGCTGATATAAAAACGACCCCTTGGCTAATAGAAAAGATATCCAGAAAAATCGGAAAAACGAATAACTCTCTCGTGTTCAATCAGACGTGCTTGAATAATGACATGCTGCCAATATATATATATATATATATATATATATATATATATATATATATATATATATATATATATATATATGCATGCATTATTTATTGAACGTTTATTTTGTGTACAGTTTAAACGATTTTGACCATAACTCTTTATTCTTCCTAAAGTCGTAGATAAGTGTTTGCATATTAATGTTTTTTTATGTAAATAAATAGTTCATGAGTGTGATTGAATTGTCGCAATTATGGGCTCCATCTATCATGCTAGAAAATTATGTACATCTGACAATATCTTTTATTTTAACAAAACCACCGTTCGACCATGCATCAAGTATTGTAACCACATCCGAGGTGATGCATTTTCGCTCTCAGACAAGGTATAAAAAGTTTTCAATCTAATAGGTTCTGCAATATTAAATAGCTGGAACCTCTGTCCCATCACCGCAATTATGTATCACTGTGCCTGTCATACACGTAATTTAATGGAATGTTCTCTGAAGACCTCGAGGCACATGTTCCCTTGCAACGTAACCCCCCCCAACTAATCAAAAAAAAAAAATCCCACCCCTACAATGTAGAGTTCCTTAGATGTAAGAAAGCCTTCTACTCTAATACAATAGAAACCCGGGATATGACATTAAAATTAGTAACAAAATTCAGTACACTATATTATGGTTTTTAGGTCAGAATTGACAAAGGCAAACGCAAAAACCACTAAACATTTAGAATAATTTCTTTAGGGATTCCAATTTGGACGAAATATTTTGGGATGAGCTGGTTTTAGATAAATAGTTTTTTGTGAAAAAGGTTTTTATTTTAAAAACAAATGTGAGGAAAGAAGAGGTATTTTATACGAAAAACGCAAACAAATAATTAGTTCATAAGCATACATTCGCCAAAAGTGATAATTTATATAGGGAAAAGATGACCAACTACCAGCTCTTATGTACGACATGAAAATAAGCTAAAAGCTTAAGATGTCCATCATTCCAGTTAGTATAGAAGTAACCGGACTCCTATATTTTTTAATTACCTGTTGAATATACCGGGGTGACCAAGTGCAAGATAAATTTAAACAATTGCACTTAAAAGGACGATTAATACCTTAAAAAGATCTCTTAGTTGGAATGTCTGTGATAACGGGTGAATGCCTTGCATTCGGTAGGATGACTCATCGTCAGCTACAACAAAATAAGGAATTTTAAAAAGGAGTATATATTTTTATACTCTTTTTTTAAGTACTCATACCGTAAGCAATGAAAAACGTCAACATTTTTTTTTTTTTGTAAAAAAAGAAATATCTAGTTAGGAGAAACAGATGTGGATTTTCTTGAAAGAAAACAGAAAAAAGGGATTCTATCCATTCGGAAATCCATACAAATAAAAGAATACGGAATTTGTCCCGGTAAAGCTACCCCTTGGGTTAACTAGGTCTCAAGTTTCAGAGGAAACTTCGCTCTTTTATCTAAAATTTCTCATTCCTAGAATAAATATTCCAACCTGCTACATTTTACACACGCCAAGTGTTTCTAGTTGTACCTAACTACCTCTCGGGGAAATACGCGAAAGTTAATTTCTCCCATTTGGTTATCGCTTTTTTCATTCTTTCACGTGGAAATACTTTACATCCGCGTTGATTATATTGACGGTCTTGTTCATAGTTTGAACTCACAAAATAAATGTTAACACGTGAAACAAGATTGGTTAATAGTCTCCACGGCAAGTTCGTTCTTCTGACAAGTTTCTAATAAAACGCTGTTAAACTTTGACACAAATAAAATTTACCGTTGCCAAAGAATGAAAAATGATCCGCCAAGAATACAACGAATAGAATAGTAAACAAGTGAAGCATGCATGATTGCACGTGAGTGCATAGTGAACGAGGAATAAAAAATGACTAAGTTCAGCATTTGCCCACCCTCCATTTAGCCCCAAAAGTCCTTAAGGCCTTAACGTATTTAAATTCGAGTTCAGCACCATGCAAAACTGCTACATAGACATACACAGAAAATTTTGGACAAATATGGTAAAATAGTCCCCAAAATGGGGTGTTTTTATTAGCCGTTAAAGAGCCCCTGAGGTACACCCAAGAGTTATCACGAAGTATAGACAAACAAAATTATATAGAAATCAGTTAGTTACAACTTTTCAGAAAGTTTTATAAGTCTTACTGTACTTGTAATAACCCTTATCCCTGAGTGGCTTCCGGGCCTTGATAAGTGGTGACCACTGTGTAAAAAAAAAAAAATCCAAGGCATCATTTTTTTAATAAGCACAAAAATGTCAATTTTAACCATTTTAACCTGAAAAGCACCCCTAGGGGCGCAACCGGAGCTTTCCTGGAAAACCCGTTCCGTTACTTTTTTACTGATATCATGTTAAATGTTTGTGCACAATTTTAAAAAATTCCAAGGCGTAGATTCCAAGTGCGGACAGAGGAACAGACGAACGAACAAGGGTGAATTTATAGGTCCACCTTCCTTTTGTCGAGGAACCAATAAAACTGACAATTTTTTTAATACAAATTTCATATATTTGATAATAAAGAAATTCCGACTGTTCCTGACTTATCTATCAAGTATCAGTCATGAATATCGAACGGATTTTGGTTTATCGGTCTTAATATGATCAGTCTCTGTGGATGGAAGGCATGACTTATAATAGATGCGAATCAAGTCCAATGTAAACAAACTTTTGTTGACTAGTTCTCTTAAATAATCAAATTCTGCTCAGTCTCAGTTCCCGCCATTATTACCAATCCTCGGTGTTATTTTGACGTTTTAATGACAAACACATAAACACTTATCCTTGATTGACCTCTGGCGTTGATAAATAGTAATTTACACACAACTACAACACCCGCTGTTCAACACGAACGAATGCGCAACAAACGCCCGTAAGGCAATGTACACACACTACCGCAGACTCACTTGCGAAGACACATATCAACCCGAACAAAATTTTCCTTCCAAACGAATAATTCATTTCACTATCCAAGCAATATGTCAGCACAAAAAAAAAAAAAAATGAATAGTAAATGCCGTTTCCACGCGTAAGTAAATACTAATTTTTATGAACACACTCCGTTTTTGAAACAACCACACCAACAGCAAAAAAAAAAAAAACAGGACGAAATGTCAATTGCCCAAAACATTACTTATTTTTAAAAAAAATTAAAAAAATATACACTGCATAGTTTTTCCTGGGAAGGGGAGTATTGTGCAAGCCTGTTCTAGTCTCACACAAAAACACGCGTTCACATCTCAAACCATTTTTCTTGTCATACACATACGCGCACACAAATATACGTGCGCACGTACACACACGTACATATATTCACGTTCACGTACATACACTCACATTCACGTGTATACACACACAAGCTAACGTACACACATGTACGCACACATACGTGCACACGTACGCACACATGGGCAACGTCACTTCCCTTTAAAGGAAATCCATACATGCGCAAAAGACCACCGGAAACAACTACAAAAGCAAGAGACCTGAGCTGCTTCCTTCTTTTCGATTCGGCTCTCGACCTAAGCGGTCGACGGAGCAACCGCTCCCTTTCGGGATGCGCGTGGCCGCGCGTGTCACGTTCCGTGCTATTATGTGTGGGGCAAGAGTCAACAGACAGTACATACACCTTACACACTTTCTCTCTCCATGGCCTGGATTGACTTTCTGTCCGTCTCTGTCTCTGCCTCTGTCTCTGTCTCTGTCCCTCTCACCAGCTAACAACGAAAGACGCACGCCAAACTAAACACTTGCTGTATCCTTTCTTTTATTTGTTTCTTCACGAAATAAATTCTAGTTCGTTTATTTCAATAAACGCGTTGTTCGTTTCTTTCTCAACTCAATTAATTTTTCCTATTTTGTACGACTGGGGGATATATATATATACCACCAGTCAACTACAGAGTTCTGTTCGGTAGGTTTTGTCTGATCACCAACTGATAAGCACCCTTCGCTTCAAACACCTCATTGGCTTAGAATGTACTAGAGAGATACAAATTACACTGATTTTATTATTATTAACTATCTACCGATATCATCAGGGTGGAGAAATATTTTTGTGTGAAGTGTTTAGGGAAAATAATTTAAAAAACATACATTTATTATTCATGTATTTATTTATTTATTATAAATATGATTTTTAAACTTAGTTTTCCTTTGTCTTATTTCATTTTGGTGAACGTGAAATTAGAGTAAGATCTTTCGAAAAGTTATATAAAAGTTTGTATAAGCGATTAAAAAAAACGAAAGACAGATGATAAAAATCAATTAATCTGATATTTTTTAAATCTTAATAATGGCTTAAAACTAAAAATAAAACAATATCCTGGTAGAAACTCACCCAATAAATTTTACCTTAACTTATATGAAGTGAAATATATGTTTTATTTTTTTATTTTAAAGTTATTATAAAGATTCCAAGATATGACACTATCGTGTGAGCTATTGTTTCCTATTTTCACATAACGCTCGGCACTACTCGTTTTTCGAACCGAATAAATGTTTCAAAGTCTATTGCAAAACAACCCAACCTTCATTTTATATAAAACAGTTTTCGTTGTTTATTGTAAATGTAAATTCGTAAATTAATCTTGCCAATTTTGTGTATAATAACATTTTTTTTTTAAATAAGAATCGTTTTGGTGCAAAATAAATTTATGGCAGTAGCTGCCAGCGATTAAATAATTAAGTCTCCATTTTGAATACTTTAAAAAAAAATTGAATTTAAATAAATATGGCAGCGATATAATTTTATTTAGAATTTTTTCAGAGTATCTATATATATAAAAGCGAAAATGTATGTATGTATGTATGTATGTATGTATGTATGTATGTATGTATGCATGTTTGTGTGTCTGCTAAAACTTTTGACCGACGGAACAAAAATTCACAAACTTGGTATCATATGAAAGCCCCACCCTCCGGACGACAAATATCGAAAAATTAGCGCAAAGGGACACTGAGAAGTGGGTCAACTGATCGATTTTCTGCAGGGGGGGGGCAAAAATAAGTGACATTTTAATGTTAAACATTACATATTTTTAAATCGATTAATAACTGCCCCCAAAAATGCGGGCACCAACTCTTCTACATAAAGTATACACGGGGCCGTTTATTTTGGGTCAACTTGTATTTAACACCCGCTGAGTCATGTCACGTTATCTTTACGTCAGCAAGCTCTAATGGCAGTCTGAATTTACAAAAATATGTTATCGGTAAAAAAACTTAACCCTTACACAAGCTAAACTATGAACTTCTACGCTATGGTAACGTTACCAAAGTTATTAGCACATTCAAAATAGTTAGATACGATAGTTAAACGAAAAATAACAAGCCAAAAATGTGAAGTAAAAAAAAATACGCTTACAAAAAATATTAACGATCGAAGTTTTTACAAAAAAAAAATAGCCAGACGCCATTTTCCAGTCTTTAGAGTAAGGAAGACGAAGTGAGAGAGAGAGAGAGAGAGAGAGAGAGAGAGAGACATACACAAACGCAAACAGAGAGAGAGAGACAGACAGACAGATAGAAAGATATGTCTAGACAGGAAACGAAATACGTAATTTAATAAAAACTAAAATACTGCTACCTCATCTCGTAACGCTCCCGCGATGACTTCATTAAGTGGCTATCTGTCAATCAAACCTGTTTCACTCGCTTTATAAGCCTTATTTTAACGCTATAATCAGTTCCTGTTACTCTTGGCCTAGACAGTTAAGTGGTTGGAGTTAGATTCACCTCCGGGTTCAATCCAGCCTCACGACCAAAGCTATTTTTTTCTTTTACATCTTTAGACACGTGGGCAACGTTTCTTTATTTTTTTACTTCGCTTATTCTTTAGTTTACTCACCCCCCCCTATACACACAACGGTTTTTTTCGCTGTTTTTTGGGGGGGGTTGGCTTTTCCGATTTTTTAACATCGTTCCAGGGTTATTACTTATCCCCCCACACACACCTACAAACATCCGGGCAACGCCGGGTAGCCCCCGCTAGTTATACATAAAAACTTATTATGAAATATTTATTAAAAATAAAACGTTATAATTGTTCTGTTCGGTGCTTCTATAGAATTGTAACCTAGCCAAACCGAATTTTTCTAAACTAAACCTAGTTCTATTTAAAACTAGGGAATGGGAGCTTACCCAGCACTTTTCGAAATATGCTAATTTTCCGTTGTCAAAATGCCATTTTTACCTACTTATTCAATTTTACCATGTTTACATGTGCCATTTTTTATGTGCTATTTTTTCTAGTGATATTTTAAATCCGGTAAGGAATTTTTATCCTACGCCTCCAAATTCAACAGAGATTAGAGCATTCCTTAAACACAACATCCATGATCAAAGTTGCTTTTCTTAAAACTGCCCGTCCGTGGGAAACGATACCGCGAGGCTACTTACAAGTTGACTATAACATGTTTGTTTTCAAGTTTTACGAAAACAATTCTTTAATAAACAATATTATCCAAGTCACACCATTACTGATAACCATAGTCTTTTCTCAACGGCAACATGAGATTCATTAATTCTCATCCTCGAGTGGCTTTTAAGCGATGTCTTCAATTCTGATAAAAATTTAACCTATGAAACAAGAAGTATGATATAGTATTGTATAATAATAAAACAAAAACATGGTTGACAAGTTGGGCATAAAGCAAAGTTCATTTACATCAAGTATAGTTTTGTTTTTGTTTTGTTTTTTTGTCAATAGGTAGATCATCACTTATCAAGCGACTCTATGATAATAGTGAGGTGTCAGGTAAATAAAGAAACAACAAGAACAGTCAGTAAAACCCCAGGACACGGTATAAAAAAATTAGTACCAATATACAGTACAGTATATAACATCTATATAATGAAATAACATTAAAAATAACACCGTAAATTGGGGCAAATATCGTAACCAGGGGTCTAACAAACACCGTATTCCACATCCTAACCTGAAAAAAGCGTAAGTCCGTTTCCTGCATTCCTGACAGTACTAACATACAGATGTTTAGGTGTAACATGAACAGGCATCTCGCGGCTCAACTCCTCACATAGTCCCCTATAGACATGATCCCAAATTGTAACCCCTTACCTGCAGGTAAATAGTATCAGAAAATAAACAATCAAAACAAAAGTAGACAATAAAGAATTATTTATTAATTTATTTATTTGCGGACTGGTAACCTTCATCTTCATAGTTGTTATTGTTTCACAAAGTTTCGGCCAACTATTCCTCTGGCCTTCTTCAGATGGATCCAGGTGATCATTGTCTGACGGTAGCGGTTTCAATACTACCCAAAAGCAAGCCAGAGGATTAATTGGCCAAAACTTGACAACAACTATGGAAGGCAGTAATTACTGAGGATACACTAAAGAGACTCGTGTTTCCTATCCCGTTGCCGTTAATAAGCACCTGAAGAAGGCCATAGGAATGGTTGACCGAAACGTACTAAACCAGCTGCGCGTAACGCCACAAAAAATAGTGAAGAAATGATGAATATGAAAATGTGTGAAGGGCCAACGTTGTCTTCACATGTTCACCAAGTTTCAGAAAAATCTAATGGATGGGGCAAAAGTTATGGAGTAAAAAGTATCATTTTTTTGCAATTTTGAAGCATCTGTGACCCGTTTTGAGCTCCTGGGAACGCCGTTGTACGCCTTAAGACATGTATATTTGAATTCAGCATAATGGAAAACCACTAGATAGACATAAATATCAAGTTTTTGAGTAATATGAAAAAAGAGCTCCAAAAAGGCATTTTTTTTAGCCTTAAAGTCCCAGAGAGATGCGAACCAGAATTTTGCCAGGGTCACTCATACTGAATTAATATTAAGAACAATGACCTCCATATTATGTCCAAGTTTCAGGAAAATCTAATGGATTGATTAAACGCTCTGGGGCAAAAAGTGTAATTTTTCGGCCATTTTGGGGCATTTTTGACCTTTTTTGAGCCCCTGAATACGACGAATCCCAGTGTAAATGGACAAACGGTGCAGTTTTAGGTCTTAACACATGTATATTTGAGTTGACAACCTTGAAAAACCACTATATATGTCGGCAGTTTTCCCCACTCTTCATCTGTGCCTAAATCCAAACGTAGATTCCATGAGCAAAGCTTCTTTCTTAGAACTCCACACCAGGGAACTCTCTGCCGCTTGCCTGTTTCCCACCTGACTACAACTTGGACGTCTTCAAGTCTAACATAAACAAACTCCTGACAAATCGCCCCCTTAAGTAAGACACTCTATCAAAACCCCCAATACTAATGTTTCTACAATACTATCTCATTGATTACTGTGCACGCAATAAACCTTATCCCCGAGTGGCCTTCGGGCCTTGATAAGTGGTGACCTCCATGTAAAAAAAAGACATATGTTTTTGTTGAGAAATATGAAAAAAGAGCTACAAAAAGGGGCGTTTTTAGCACTAAAAGTCCCCGAGGACGCGAACCAGAATTTTGCCAGGGTCATCCATACTGGATTTATATTAAGAACATTGGGCTCCATATTTTGGCCAAGTTTCAGAAAAATCTAATGGATGTATCAAAAGTTATGGGGCAAAATGTGTCTTTTTTGGCAACTATGGGACATTTTTTACCTCTTGTGAGCCCCTGGGAACGCAACGGGAATTTTCGCAAAAAAAATTTTTTTACTGTGCACATCTATTTAATGAAATACAATTTGTGGCAAAATTTCAGGAAAACTAATGGCCCGGACTAACGGACGCATGAAGGCACGGACACCACTGAAAACGTAGGTCTCTCTCCGATAAATCGGGGGACCAACAACAACTATGAAGATGGGGATAATAATCAACGAATAAATAAATAAATATATAAATTACTCATTTCTAAGGACCTCCCTCCCCCAAAGACAATAAATAATTAATTTCAATATGTCCTGATGTGGTGAACTTCTATATTTTATATTTGTTCAAAGCTCATGGACACCATTTTGAAAAACTTGAGCATTTCGGGTCTGTTCATGTGTTATTTGATGCAAATCAGAAAGTCTTTTTACGAAAACTGATTCTCATCGTTATAAGATATTCATTCATAAATAAAGATAAGTAATAAAAAGACAAGGAATGATTCATTGAAGAGAAATTATTTTTAAAAAAAAACCGAAAGATATTGCAAAATTATCACGTTTTTATGCTTCCATAAAGATTTAGGGTGGAGAACTTTGCCAATGAAAATCATAATTTGATAAGGAAACGGTCATAAAACAACATATTCACTGTCGAAATAAACGGGAATCTAAGATCGTTTTTTTTTATAAAATTCACATCAACTTGTGATAAGAAAATATTGGATGATAAACAATGATAATAGACATAACGGATTGATGTCAAGATTAAACAGAGTGTAATGTACGAAGGTCAAAGAGTACGAACTATAAAAGTGTCAATAAAACCTTCGTGGAAATGACAGATAGATAGATATGTGCGCCTACTTATCTGTTTACATAAACAGGAAATTATATATATATATATATATATATATATATATATATATATATATATATATATATATTAGGCATCGCCAAAACTGGGGGGGGGGCAGGTCATACTTTTTGACGGACCGTCTTTTTAAAAATCTACCACAAATCAGGTAATTATCCGATCAATACGAAATGTTCAGCGATTATTAAGAGAAGAATGAAATTTATAACAGTGTACTTATTTTTCATAAACGATATTTACATATATATATATTTTTTTTTGCTTACAACCCCCCCTTGTTTTGAGGGGGTACAAATATGCTTAAAATAATCATCTGAAACTGAACACATATTGTGTTGTTGTAAGGGACAGAATTTTAGATTTTAAAAAAATTGTTTGCATACCTTATTTTGACGTCTGAATATCAGAACTTCGATTGTGTTTAATTATCCCGCTTTTGAGTTTTGAAGTGTGAAATTCGGTGAATATGTTAAGTAAAATAATTAATTTACGTTAAGCAAAACAAAAAAAAAATTTTTGAATATTTATACGAAAAAAGCCATTTTAAAATCTTTGATAAATAAATTAACAATTTTTTTTTTTTAGCGAGCCGAATAATGCATGACCATTATTAAACAGGGCATGCTTTGAGGAATCGATACAAAAGAAAAAAATCGATAAATATTGTGCCCTTTGTGGTAAAAATAGCATTATTTTTTCGATCCCGCTTGAAAACATTTGCCGCTTTTCTACTACGGTGGACCAAACGCGCTGAAATAATTTTTTTTTATTCTGCTTTAAATTGCCCCTCCCCATTTTGGGGAGACTGGCCCCCACACACATACACATTAAAAACCAAACTCATACAAATGGTCACCCATCTGGTACTGGCCAGCCTCAGCTTAATAATACATTGAAATTTTCGTCACTGAAAAATAAGTTTCTTTTGGCCTGTTTGGTCTTCCATAGTTTGCTTTTTATCAAATGCGAACGTAAACAGTGTCGATCTAGACTCTAGATCGTCGCGAAGTAACTGGTTGCCTATATGAATAAGTGGAATTATTTGAAATCTAGGTACTTATATTATAATATTTTTGCATATTCTCTTAGAAAATCATCCTAAATCTTAGTTAGACAACAAATAAATAAATTAATTATTTCAAAAACCTTTTTTTTTTAATATTTATGTACGTTTTTTGTGCAAGACAAAAAATGTCAATTGTTAACTTTTTGGGAAAATTTAACATTTAAAATTTAATTAAAAATAGTAAAAAAAAGTTTTACATTATTCTGTTTTCTATATGATTAAATTCAGGGTTTTATCGTTCTGGAAAAAAAAGTTACTCAGAAATAATGGATTTTAATAAATGTAATTTCGTTTTAAAAAACAACAACAACTTGATTTTTTGGCCATTTTTGGCGGTGCCTAATATATATATATATATATATATATATATATATATATATATATATATGAATAAAAAATCAATACGAAAAATATATGAATGTTCATATCTTTTCTGTATTTATTTCCTGTGTGTTGACATGTAGGAATACAAAAAGTCTTTTGAAAAAAACAAGACTGTTTCCTTCAAAAGCACATAATTTTCGACCGATCCTTCGATCGTCCTCAGTGTGAATAATTGAAAACATGAGTGAGCGGGCAGAGTTAGCAGCGGGGGGAGGGGCACGGTATAGCTATTAAGGTAAAGATCTATCTGAATATGACCCTTCCATATATATATATATATATATATATATATATATATATATATATATATTACTGTTGATGTATATGTAACCCAGTACTACCTGCCTCATGGTCGGGTCACCGGCGACTAAACTAGTTCCCCCACCAAACTTGTTTGGTAGGGAGGGTGGCTAGTCTCCCTGAAGGATGAAAAACAAGACCTTCCAAAGGGCGAATGAACCCTTTTTCGGGGTCAACAGCCAACTAGCACCAACTGTGTGTTTGTGTGTTGGAGTGGAGAGGGCTCCTGTAAGCTGTGGTGAAGGCAACCTTTCTAGGAGAAGCAAATCTCTGATTTAAAAAACCATAAAGCGGGAGACCAGTACCCGCATTAAGCTGGTCTGCAGTTTAACTTGTTGCTGGATATCTTGCTCTTGCTTATTGCTGGATATCAACATTTTGAACCGAGAGAGAGACTTAGCTGTCGTACAAAGCTAAGACTCAGTAACATCATCTGTGTATAGATACTCCCTCACCGATTTGTCTATAAAAATGGCCATGTGGCGATGGAAACGTGGCTACCGTAATATGATTGCCTTGCAACGACTATAATTTAGTCTAGTGACGTCATGAACATCGGTCTGTTGAAATTTGGTCATGTGTCTCATGACTAAACCGGAAGTTAGTTTAAAGTTTTGACGGATTAAATAAATTTAAACGTGCCGTCGAGATGTATAGTTCCAAAATGCCGAGGTAACTACGAAAATGGACAAAAAGTTACCGTGTTTTCATTTCCCCCCAAAAAGGAAATAATTTACCAGTGGATTAATGCAATAAAAAGTAAGGATTTTACACCATCTAAATATAGCAGAATAAGTGTTAAAATGTATGTTTGAGATGTTAAAAAGTTTTTTGTTTTTTTTAAACGCGCCTTTTTTATTTTAATTTATTTATTTTTTAGAACGTATTTAAAAAAAAATGAAAGTATGTATATAATAAATGAATTTTATATGTAATTTAAGTTATGTGCTGAAAAATAAAATATTATTTAGAAACGTATTTAAAATGGGGAGTATGGTGAAAATATTATAAATATTATATACTATTTAAATTATATATAAGCAACATATTCTATGTTCCATATTTCCATATATAAATATAAAGCAAATAGTTCAAAGAAATTTATTTTGAATCAAATTAGAAGTTAGAGATGTATACAGATATATTTTATGGAAATAGCTCCAGGCAAGACGTTAAGCCACTGATTTAAAATGATTCACGTTCATATTACGCGATAAACGATGAACACGAATTTCACATTGTTTTCTCATGGGTATTCATATATTTTTATCAGGCGTTCGTTTTAGTTTCTGGGTTTAATTGGAAAGGATTTTTTTGTTTTGACCACGATCCGTGATTCTATTCATCGTTTATTCTGCTATTCCGTCAGTTTGCCGATTTTCTCAAAATGCATTAGCTTTGTATTACATTTTCTATCAAGATATATTGTTATATCTTCAACTTGTTCTTTGTACCTACTTGGTTTTTTATCAATCTTATAGTCGCTTATTGTTATGAATTTCGTCTAGTGGCTGCTATAAATTAATTATTTCGTTTAGTGATTACGTTATAATAAGCTTCTTTTCTGTGGAAGAAGAGAACATAAGGTGATGTTCGGTGGGGGTTTTCCTCAAGGCTTTATTTTTGAGAGAATTGACTTATGGGAGAGAGACCAATATTCTTTTAGCTAATTATTTAGTTCTAAACTAATTTCATACAGTTGACAAAACTGAACGATACAGCGATACGGAAGTCACATTTCACATTCTGATCATCAGCGCTATCTACATTATTGGCAATACCCTATCGCACGGCTTCCACAAAGAGATTCATTTAAAACATTTGATTCTCCCAGATCGAAAAACGTGTGATCATTCTTCACTTAACCCCGTTTTGTCTACGCCGTTTAACTCTAGCCTTACATGTCAGCCATCCTTGACCTGTGAACGATTCCGCTTTGCATATTTGGTTTAACATGCATCTAATATGCCCCTTTAAAATACGCACTAGTTAACTTAATTGCCACTGAATAGGTCCCGTAATGAGTAACGCTATAGCATTGGTTTTTCTGATACACTGCTTTGTTACAAAGGTTGGGTGTCAATGACGCGGTTAACGCGGTACTAGCTTGAACAAACTTGCTTGTGTTCAAGTTAAGTGCAGATAGGTCGAAAGGTTAAGACGAATAGGCTTCAAACTTGCTGCCACCGTTTAACGGACGGGTTGCGCCTGCGTGCTAGCAGCGGTCACGAGCATGTTTAGTGAAAGTTGTGTTGGCGGGATTTACAACTCCACATTACACAATATAAATAGAGGACGCACATGCGTTTCTAGTCAGTCAGGGAGTTTTTTTTTTAGTCAAACTAGAATAAGATTCAGTAAGAACGAGAGAGTATTGCAGTCAAGATGAGAAAACGAAAAAGGAGAAAAAGATCTGAATCGATTTAATGATATAAAGGCCCTCGCAGAAGTTAGATAAATCTTTATAAAGGGTGTCTACAAATAAAAATATATCAGTTGTGCTTTAGGGGCATGCAGGATTTGATTCCCAGATTGAAGGCAACCGTCGCGAGGGGCACCGACCGAAGAAACGAGAAAACGTATGTGCCTTAAGATCTCCTTATAGACTGTATGCATGTCACAACACACACACACAAACACACACACGCGCGCGCGCACATGACTGAATACTAACATGTACATACACAAAGGCAGTCAATCAACAGCGACGTCATACTTATACACACGCCGTACAAATTATACAGACCGGGACGCAACACCCACGTAAACTAAAATTGAATTTTATCAAAAATATCTAAAATGTCTATCATTAAATTTTCCTTAAAGTAAACTTTACAAAAGCAACGCAATTTTAAATTTTATCCTAGACAAATGCTGATCACTCAAAAACCGTGAAATTCTACATAAATTGCATTAAATTATATTAAAAATAAGAAAAGGTTTTCATAAATATTTTAAACGCGGATCAGTTTATTTCTATAGAAAATCAATAAAAAAAAGTATTATTAATAACCATTTACATTATTCAAGTAATAGCGATCGCAGGAGAAGACAACTCATCAATTACTTGTTTTGTTTTGTTGCAAAACATCTCATTTCATGGTTTGTTGTGGTGATATTGTGATAGTTATTATTCGAATCATGTACATTCTCTTAATATCTTTTTCTCTCTTTAGAACACACGAAATGCCAATTTGCCCTTTGATTGGTTGATTGCTTGTCAATTAGGCATAACATTTTCATACTTGAAAGGATGCTAATGCTGATGTCTTCAATGTATTTGTTAATTGTTTGTTATATTGGGAAAATAAAGAAATTCATAAGAAATCTTAATAAAATTGAGTAAATGAGAAACTACACGTGTTACAAAATTCAGTCTTGTAAACTGCAACAAATGGTCTCTAAAACAGTCTACTTACATTTAATTGTAACAGGTTGCTTCTAAAATAGTCTACCTGCATTCATTGTAACACCTTGCCTCTAAAATAGTCTACTTGCATTCATTGTAACAGTTTGCCTTTTTTTTTACATGGAGGTCAGCACTTATCAAGGCCCGGAGGCCACTTAGGGATAAGGGTTATTGCGTGTACAATAATCAATGAGATAGTATTGTAGTAATCATTAGTATTGGAGATTTGATAGAGTGTCTTACTTAAGGGGGCGGTTTGTCAGGAATTTGTTTATGTTGGACTTGAAGACATCCAAGTTGTAGTCAGGTGGGAAACAGGCAAACGTTTAGTTCAGTATTACACGGTAGCGTTTATGATGGTGATAAGCACATTTTAATAATGCGGGTTCATTAGATTAACATCTATACAACCATTATACATATATATATATACACACACACACACACACACATATATATATATATATATATATATATATATATATATATAAAAGATCATTACGAAAAATATATAAATGTTTATATCTTTTCTGAACTTATTTCCTATTCGTTGATTTGTAGAGATACAAAAAGTCTTTCGAAAAAAAAAACCCCAAAAAACGAAAGGTGTTGCTTTAAAAAGCACATCATTTTTAACCGATCCTTCAGTCTTCTTCAGTGTGAATGATGGAAACATGAATGGAGTGCGGACAGGGTTAGCACCTAGAGGGGAGCGGGTATAGCCAATAAGGTTAAGATCTATCTGAATATGACCCTCCCAATATTTTTGACTTCGAATGGTCAGCAAATTATGTGGCCTTTATTCAAAACCAAGTATTTCATAAAACCAACACATCCCACGTACACACTCGCATATGTAAACATACATGCATGTACACCCGTACATTACCATACACGCTTCTACGCGTACTCATACACACATAGAACACGCGCACACACGTTTATAGACGTACGTCCACATACACATGGAAACTGAGGAACAGATGTAGGCAGATAAGATGAATGGAAACTTCTAACCAAAAGCTGATGCTTCCCATTGGAATCATAGATTTATTATGGATTTAGGTATGGAATGGGGTGAAAGTCTGGATTGTTCACACGCACACCCGCATCCTCACATATTTATTTTTTTTCAACCGCTTACTGTTGATTCTAATGCCCATCATTAATTGATTTACACACATATAATGTTTTAAAAGGTATATCCAGAATATTATATATATATATATATATATATATTAGTGTTGGAACGATTAATCGGAATCGAAATCAGGAATCGGAAAAATTCGAGCTTTGGAGCATTGGAAAAGTTGAGGCTATTTTCTGATTCTTTTGATTATCTATTTTATTTGATTTGTAGTAATAATAAAATAATAAATATTTATTGATTTAAACTTCCAGTAAGACTAAACTCTCTAGGTCACCCCGTCACAAGTGTGTTTTTACGCTTGAGAAAATACATGCACATTCAACATGTTTTTACAATAAACGGGACAAAATAACAATTTTATAGTCAAATATTTTATAAGGAACCAGAATCGGAATCGGTAATTCTATCAGAATCAGGAATTTAGTAGGGAATCAGTAATTGATTCGGAATCGGAAAATAATATATATATATATATATATTATATATAGAGAGAGAGAGAGAGAAAGAGAGAGAGAGAGACAGAGAGACAGAGAGACGGAGGAAGAGAGGTCGAGAGATAAATTTTTCCGTGTGCTAGAACGTTTTCATCTTAAATTCTACGTAGTTATACAGAATGTAGAAACTATGCATAAATAAAATCTAGCGTTTATTGAAATGAAAACAATCATCTAATCAGAAAAAAAATTAAAAGAATATGCAGATTCGTTAAAATTTCTTGTAGTCGCTCACATACCTATGACTGAGTATATTAAGACGTTCGTTTTAATAAATTTATAATAGAAAAGTGGGCTTTTAATTTTATGTTAATGTCAAAACCAGAAAAAAACTCACATTATATATATATATATATATATATATATATATATATATATATATATATATCTGTGTGTGTACGTGTATATATATATATATATATATATATATATATATATATATATATATATATATATATATGACTCATTAACATAAGTCACATTTTCGTCGCAATGTGCGCAGATTGGATAGACGCGCATTAAGAATATTTGATACTGAAGACATTATCATCTTTGAATTTCCAAAACGATGACGAGTTGTAGAAATTAAGAAAAAAAATCCGATCTAATGTGTTACATATTAGCTCTCAATTTTGATGACGAGACGTTTCCCGGGGGAAGGTATTTTCTTCTTTGAAACTGAAGACGCACACCCGACTAGCATAATGTCGACAGATGTTTCATGAAATAAAGGGGTGGTCAAGACAAAAGACAATTGTTACTTAGCTGAGATGAAAAGAATTCAACTCAAGGGCCTCAGAGGTCTTACTGTGTTTGGCTCCCTTGCGGTGAAGGTGCTTTTGTGAATAAGAAAAATAAGTATATATGTTTGTCGAGACATTCCCGTTCGTTTAGGCGTGTTCTGTTTATAGATTGCAAGCACACGCACCCGGCGTTCTCATATATGTTGAATACACACGTGTTTTTACCATTGAAACCTATGAAAATTCCAAGGTTTATTTCGTTACACACACACACACACACACACACACACACACACACACACACACACACACATATATATATATATATATATATATATATATGTCTTGGAAGGTTTTATCCTTTATAACAATATATATAAAAAAAAAATAATTTTCATATTTTTTATCATTCGTTGAAAAACTATTTCGTCAGTAAGTCATTTAATCACCTGCAATCAAGGCACAAACTTGCTCTCTCGAATTCGCAATAGTCCTACTGTTAATTTAATGGATCATCAGTTGTTTACCATGAAAAACTGTTTTGGGAATTTAAATAAAAACAGTATATTAAATCATGGCTCTTCAGCAGTGTTGATCAAACACCACCTCCCTTAATCAGATAAACAAAAAATGTTCCAGATATTGGATTTAGTTACCTATTCACGATTAATTTGGCTAACATAGTGTTACATAGTGTTCTCGTTGAAGTTATCACTAGGGTTATCATAGAGGGGCACCAAATTGACGTTTGGTGTATAACATAAAAGGGGAGGATCATAATTGTATTTGTTGTCATGGAATGATTATTATTAGAATGAAAGGAGGTTATGCGTGTTATAAAAGAATTCCGTGTGCGTATGATCGTCTAGTTTCATATGCGGTTGTGTGTGTTCATATCTAATTGTTCATATGCTTTTGTGTGTGTTACATGCATTTTCTTCGACATACCTTACTTCATGTGTCGTCGATGTTGATTCATCTAGAATTCATCTTCTCTTGGAGGGAGACTGGTACCTGTTAGACGAAGATTTATCACTCCAAGACGATGAATTGGTTTTATAGTTTTTTATTTACCTTCCAGATGTCGACACAGAATATGGAAGTGAATCTTGCTTACTTTGAACACGTCAGCGTCCCCCACCCCCAGTGAAAGGGAGGGAACAGCTATTAAGCCGTCCGTCTTCTTCAAAGCCCAAATCCAGTCACACAGATCTAGCCAACCTGACTACGTCACTCATACGTAATCTGGTCAGCTGACCTTTGGTTCTGGTAAACGTGTCTACACTTCACGTTTACTCACCTCTCTCTCTCTGTCTCTGTCTCTCTCTCTCTCTCAATCCATTCTGTAACAATAGTCATGTTATAAAAAATGTCTTCCTTACCTGTAAGGGTCGTCCCAGTCTCCAAATTCAAAACTGATATATTTTTTAATTTACCAGTGTTGTATTTATAAGATTAGGATTAATTTATTTTACTACTTATCACCTCTAATATTAGTACTTTATATATGTACATTCTTATATATTTATTAAAAATATATAAAAGTTAAAATAATATGGATATATATATTTACGTAGTTTTTGTTGTTGATTTTTAAACGATATTAAGGTTAACGTCTCCACCTTGGAGATCCGGTGTTTTCTTAGAAAGTCGCCCATTTTTTTTTATTTGGACGTATTTTTTATTTATTATTTTTTAAAAACAGTAATCTACGTCCACGCGTGTTTTCGGAGTCCTACTCCACTTCAGAGTAGCTTTACTGTTGCTAGGATTCGAACCCTGGACCTTATGTATTACAGCCCAGCGTCTTAATCCATTACCCTATGCTGCTATAGACAATTTGCCGTTTAATTTTATCGTTTATCTGTTTACGTAGTTTTTGTTGTTGATTTTTTAAATAATATTAAGGCTAACGTCTCCACCTTTGAGATCCGGTGAAAGTCGCCCATTTTTTATTTGGACGTATTTTTTATTTATTTATTTATTATGTTTTTTAAAAACAGTAATCTACGTACACGCGTATCTCTCTCTCTCTCTCTCTCTCTCTCTCTCTCTCTCTCTCTCTCTCTATCTATCTATCTATGTATATATATATATATATATTCACACATTATTTTGTATATATATATATATATATATATATATATATATATATACATATATATATATACATATATATATATATATATATATATATATATATATATATATATATATATATATATATATATATACACACATATAAACATATACACACATAAAGTTACACAGTTAAGCAGAAGAGTTTGAGTCTCTGAAACCGGGAGACTTTGTGAGTTAATTTCAAATTAAAGCTTCTGAACAAATAAAATAGACTAAAGTAAAAATAACTCAATCCTTAAACGAAGGAATATTTTAGCATGAATTTTGTGTGATGAAAATATATTTAAAAAGCTGTACGGGCAGTAAACACTGATTCAGCTTCAATATAAAATATATTGTGTCTATTTCTGCTTAGATTAGTAAAGCCACGATGAAGCCAAAACCCTCGTGCCAAATTAAAGGGAGGTAAGTCACCCAATATATACAACACTATCACGTTGACACACCGGTTCCCGCCGGATGATCGAAGTTAAGCAACGATAAGCCAGGCCAGTATCAGATGGGTAACAATTTGGTAAGGCTAGGCACTATATGTACCACGCCGAGTTATAAAAAAATTTCAGGTTGGTATCTGGAGGCGCATTAATTTACTGGGAGAGATGCACCCCTAGTCTTATTGAAGACATGCATCTAGGAGTAGTTAACTCTGAAGTCGGCAGCAGGACGTTGGATATCCATGAAGGAGGATGAATCTTTAGAAGATCAACGGTTCTATGGTATTAAGAGTTATGTTATTCGACTGCAGCTATGCGAATGATTTAAGGACAACGGATAGGTGCAGAGCAAGGTAGTCAGATGCCACTGCGCTGGGGAGGGTAATGGCAACCCACTCCATGTATTCTACCAAGTTCAAATCATGTGATGTCTTCAGAGGAATCGGACAAACAATGGACCGAAGCCTATGGAGAACACTAGCCATGATATCCTCTACGACATGAACATGTAATTATACAAGAAGAAGAAAAAGAAGAAGAAGAAGAAGAAGAAAACTAAGTTATCTAGACTCGACAGAGCAGTTGTGATTAATGCAGCTTTCTTTGTGTAAGCATGCAAAAAACACGCGACAAGTGATGTTTTTTTTTCAAGTTAATTCTATTACACATATTTCAACTGAAAAAGTTTTTAACTAAAATTTGTAGAAGGAACGTATTTAAACAATTGAACACAAATGTTTCCATCTTAAACATTTTAATGTTTATTCATAATATTTTAATTTTGTTCATTTAATTAAAAAGTTATTTAAACTTGAAAATTTACCGTTAATCTTAAACTTTAGTAATTGGGGTTTGAATCCGTGATTTTAATTGGAAAATTTTATAATATTGAATTAAATTTTGTGTTTTACGAATTTCTAAAAAAAAAATGAATTCTTTATAAATTAGAAATTAAACAGCTAAACAATAAGTAAAAATAAGCAACTCATAAATGCAAGCTATTTAAAAATATTAATATACTCTTTTAAAGTCAATATGATGCAATGAATATAAAAACAACTATTTAAAAAACAATATGTCGCATTGTATGTAGATAGACGATTTGAAAGATAAGCTGTATGTAAAATGTAGCTAGAATATTTTAGAGGTAATTGTTACAATACATGTAGATAGACTATTTTACAGGCAACCTGTTACAACGAATGCGAATAAACTATTTTAGAGGCAACCTGTTACAATGAATGCCGGTAGACTATTTAAGAGGCAACCTGTTACAATGAATGCGTGTAAACTATTTTAGAGGCAACCTGTTAAAATGAATGCAGGCAGACTATTTTAGAGGCAAGGTGTTACAATGAATGCAGGCAGACTATTTTAGAGACAACCTGTTACAAAGAAAGCAGGTAGACTTTTTTAGAGTCAACCTGTGACAATGAATGCGGGTAGACTACTTTAGAGGCAACCTGTTACAATGAATGCGGTTAGACTATTTTAGAGGCAACCTGTTAGAATGAATGCAGGTAGACTATTTTTGAGGCAACCTGTTACAATTATCACCATCATAAACGCTACCGTTTAATACTGAATTAAACGAACAGAATCACAAATTGGATAAAAGTGAATGCACTTTACATACTTACTTATTAAACACCTGAAAACAATTAACTAAAAAAATCTATTGATCTAGCACGCTTGTAATTGGAATGTTCGTATATGACTTCGAGAAGTAATATCGTACAGCAGGAAACCTACAACACAAATGATCCCAAACGATAACAGCGTACTCTAAGTAGAGGGCGTTGGAAACGGAATGCTCCAACGATATAGACAAATATATGCTAGTATGTATGTATGTATGTATGTATGTATGTATGTATGTATGTATGTATGTATGTATGTGTGCATGCATGTATGTATGTATGTATGTATGTACATGGTCTGGAAAACATATCTCTATAACGAAGCATATAAGTTTATAAAGTATATTTATATTATAGTATTGAGGAAAAGATAAACAATCCAAAATGAAATAATGACAACCATCGAAATTAAGTTTATATATAGATATGGAAGCCTTTGCCTGTGTAATTATTTCAGTTGAAAATATAACTCCCTGTACACAACGTAAGTTGAAGTAGGCTGGCAGGCTCGAACCCTGCCAGCCTACTTCATCGCTTATTCGGAAGTGGCGAAGATTTAAATTAAGGCTAGTCAATTGAAAAGAGGGAATGACTTTCGAAAATATCAGTGAAATAACCGATCCCCTCTGTAGAAAAGTGCCCAGTATAGAGTGAAAAAATTAATGCGTTTAAGCCAATTTTTCGATATTTGTTGTCCGAAGGGTGGAGCTTCGAAACGATATCGATAATGTGAACATCCGTCGCCTCTGTCGAAAGTTTTAGGCAGACATACAAACATACATAATCCATACATACATAAATACATACATACACTTAAACAGACAGGTGAGATTTACATTATAGATTATATAAATGTCAGCTGTCTGTTTAAATGTATGTACGTATTATGTATGTATGGATGGATGGATGGATGGATGGATGCATGCATGCATGCATGCATGTCTGTCTAACTCTTTCGACAGAGGCGACGGATTTTCACTAAATCGGTATCAAGTTAATCTGAATACAAAGGCGCTAATAAAATATAATCCCATCTCATCTCTGTCGTCTTCGAGAATTGTGTCTACAAGGTCCTGCACCCTGGTGCTGTATCCGTGTGTATTCATAGTCACGTTTTAGTTGCAAATTGCATAAAAGCATGGCGCGCTGCTCCACATGCAGTTCCACAGTTCTCTGCTGACTAGAGCTTGTGGCCTTCCTATTGTCAATTTTATCTGATGATCTGCGAAGCCATGTTGTCCTCAGATCTATAACACCAGTTTGTCAGTGAATGCAACTGGAAGTACTGTGAACGTGTCTGTATGTGTGTGTATGTGTGTGTATGTGTGTGTATGTGTGTGTGTCTGTGTACATTTTCCGACGCAATAACTCTGTCAATTTTTAGTCTACAGACTCGAAATTTTATATACAGGGTACTGAGATTTGGGAAAATCGATGTGATTTGTTTTTGGCCAGAAATTTGGCGATTAAGGGGTCAAAGTTTTACAATTTGACTTTTGAGAACTCTACCAAACTCCTCCGACAATTTTGGGTCTACGCACTTGAAATTTTAGATATAGGTTCCTTGAACATGGATCTAACTTAATAACTTGATTTTAGCCCAAAACAATAAATTTTAAGGGGTCATAATTGGGGTCAAAGTTAAAAAAATTGACTTCTGCGGTCTCTTCCAAATTACTCAGACAATTTCTGGTCTAAATATTTGAAATTTTACATAAAGGCTATTTAGAGATAGGGCAAGCTGTTTCATCAGTTTGGGTCGAAAATTTTTAGTTACCAATATATAAATGTATGTATGTATGTCTGTTTGCATGTGTGCCTTAAACATTCAATAGAGGCGACGGATTTTACCAAGATCAGTATCGTTTTAAAGTTCGACCTTTCATACGAGAACTATCGAAAAATTGGCTAAGAACATCTTCCCATTTCAACTATGCACTTTTGTACAGGGAGGGGGTAACTTTTTTCGCCGATATTTTTTTAAAGCTATCCTCTCCTTTAGATTGTCTAGCCTTAATTTTAAAAAATGTCGTTTTCGGTTTAGTCGTAACAGCATAAACGTTAGGTTTTACCCCGTTCTTTTCCTCCTTTGCGGTACGGGTTCGAGCCTGCCTTCCTACTACCACTTTTTTTGTTTGCTCAACATACACATCCAAACACCCGGGCAACGCCGGGCTGAAATGCTAGTATAATATAAATAAAATTAATTATATATCGACCAGCAGGATTAATGAGTATGTTGGGAGGGCAGTAAAACAACAATGTGAAGATTATTATTGTTTTTGTTATTGTTCGTTTTGTTGTTAGGACTTTTTAAAAGCGCCGTCTTAGAGTCTTAGAGAGTCTTATTAAGAGAGAGAGAGAGAGAGAGAGAGAGAGATGTTGTTGCGTTCTGTGTTCGTGTTATGAAGAGATTCATACGATATTAAATGTTCATACTTAGAAGTGTAGAAGCTCTTTGAGTGAGGAGATAGTGTTGAGACAGTCATACACATGTTAAAACATGTGTCTTCTTTCACGTGTTCTAGAAATGCGTGTCCAAAACCTTTTCCTTTGTTTACAAAAGGAATTTTAACCTATATTCCCAGTAACCTATATTTCCAATATGTTAAAAACATGTTTATTAAATTATCCTATAGTTGCATTCCTTCAATTGAATTTCATAACAGAATTGACAATGCACATTCTTTTCTTAAAACTATTTTATCTCTAAGCTTAACAATGGTTTGTTTTCCATTCCATTTGCTAATTCTCTCTCGTAATATATTTCTACACCTAAATGACGAGGTTCTAATTTCGTCTATTCTATTTCATTTTCATTTTAACTAAATCTCTTTATTTTTATACTTACATGAAAAGGGGACAGCCCTTATCATGTAACATAAGCTTGCTAAGATTTGATTATAGAATTGTTCTACAATGTTAATAATGTAGAGATTAACTGTATTAATGACAAATATGTCAGAAGATGGAGTACTGTTGCCATTTCTTGGGAGGAACTTCTTAGAGCACACATTTCTTGCTTTGGCATGGTACAACACTGTCTTGGAAATTTAATGGCAGATGCCCTTTTCTTCATCCCTTCTACCTCTTTCTTACAGAAGAGATGCTACAAGTCTATTTCTGCTCTCTCCTTATTTTTATGACATGGGCTCGACTTGACTCCTCTGCTAAGCATTCACCAAAATGACTCGTCTAGCTGCAACAACTGTCAACAATATTCCATTTACTCTATCTGTGGTTCAAACTAAATGAAACTGCCATGAACAAAGTTTTTTTTTCCTATAACTGTTCGGCTGTGGAACACAATACTGCGAGGTTTCTTCACAGCTTACTATTACCTATTCGTTTTCAAGTCCAATGTAAACAAGTTCTTGTTGAGTTGTTCTCTAAATAATTAAATTCTACGCGAGTTCCGCTATTACCTTTCATCATTTTATTGTCGTACGGGCAACTTGACATGTAGTAACCCTCAATCACTAGTGGGTTTTAGGCTTTGATAAGCGGTTATTCCTTAATATATTTTTTAATATATTTTTTAATATTCATCAAGAAAAGAGCGACCAATGTGTCTTCCGCTTAGAAACCTTGATGCTCCCCAATTTCAATTGATGTGACCTTCTTTTCATGTCTGCCGAAGTGAAATGAGATTGAAGATGAATGCCCTCGCTTAAATGTTTTTCCCCTACTCCGAAATCGAGGGGTAAAAAAGCTTACCAACCAGATGGTCCACGTTTTCCCATAAAATGGTGATATCCTAGAACTTGTTTCTGGTTTTAAAAGATACGAACCGAAATCTTTAACATATTAGTAGATCACATCATGGTTATTTGGGCGAGAAGTGCTTTTACTTGCGTATCTTAAACGTGCCTACAAAAAATACATGCGTTGTTATACAGAGACGTCTTTTCAGACGAAAACTTAATTTTAATCTAAATTATGTAAATAATGATATTGTTGTATAAGTCTTGTCGGTAATGGAGGATTTGGCATATTGATCTTCGTTCATATTATTTAAATTATTCGAACCGCTGTTCTTAACTTAGGTTTTATTTTCACAGGGTTTCGGTCGATGTAATTTCCGATTTTTTTCCATCTTTATGATTTCGGGTTCAAATTAACAATCTTTATGATTTCAGGTTCAAATAACCAGCTACAGCAGGAATTGGAATACACCCTACTAAAGCCTAATTGTCGCAGCTAGTGATTTCAAAAATCTATACGTGAGGACATTTAGAAGAAAGATATGCTTTAAAATTGTTTTAAACTTTGAAAAAATGCCATAAAAACATATGGAATGCTTTATACTGCTTGTGGACTATCTTGCAGTTTTTGAGTGGCATTAGAGATCCAAAGAAGGCAGGTAGCTTGTGCGGCATGATGAGAGATGTGGAAGAAATAAGGA
>NC_136485.1:171691960-171796960 GCF_053919585.1 Euprymna scolopes | reverse complement strand
ACACACACGCGTATACACACAAATACACACACATACATACATATGGGCACATACATATATCCACACACACACACGCGCGCACACGTACACACACACATATATATATGTATGTGTATATATATATATCTATATATATATATATATATATATATATATATACATTGAAGGTGTCTATGCGGAACATTTAAAAGTTCTTTATCTGTCACTGCTAAAAACCTTAAATAAGATCATTCTACGTTGTGAACACCTAAATAGTCATAAATATTTATTTTTACTTTATTGTCTAAAATATTTGTTTATGTGTCGACATTCGGCTGTAAATTTTGTCCGTATTTATTTAAAAATTTATTTCTTTTTATTAAGTTTATGATTTCATGTTTTCCTCTTTGCATAATAAAAATTTGCTATTTATTTTTAAAGATAATTTATGATTGCACAAATGATATTTGATCTAATATATGTTTATTTCACACACACACACACACACACACACACACACACATATATATATATATATATATATATATATATATACGTTTTACTTTTTTATTACCGTATCTTTCTGTTAAGTTACATTATTGTTTCAGCTACTTGCCCGTTTTTTTGGCCGTCTGTAGCATCCTCAGACTTTTACAGAAATACAACGGTATTGAGCACTTTCTACAGTTTTTATTAATTACCATTTCCACTATATATATATATATATATATATATATATATATATATATATATATACATATATATATATACATATATATATATATATATACATATATATATACATATATATATATATACATATATATATATATATATACATATATATATATATATACATATATATATATATATACATATATACATATATATACATATATATATATATATATACATATATACATATATATATATATATATATATATATATATATATATATATATATATATATATATATATATATATACGGCACAATATCGTTGACACACCGGTTCTCGTCAGATCACCGAAGTTAAGCAACGTTGAGCCTGGCCAGTACCAAATGGGTGGCCATTTGGGTAGGCTCGGCGCTGTTTGTGCTTTCCGCTTTTCTCAGCATTGTTCCCAGTCGTCCTGAACCTCCGTTTGCCACTGGTATTCAACAATGTCAACGCAGGGGAGGTGTGGTTGAAGATTGCGCAATTCTTGCCACAAAAATTTCGTTACAGTAGGTAACCATAGTCTGCCAAGACTGAAGATAGCCTTTTAATGTATCTACATAAAATTTTATGTAAATACTAGACCACCCGAGACCCGTTGGGTCAGTACGTTATATTAGCTATGGAATTCATGTATGAGCGTGACACTTGTGGCATAAAGAAAATAGTTTGTTTTTTTTACATAACAGAAGCATTTCTATGAAAGTATATTAAACTGAAAAAAGAATATAGATAGATTTCTATGAGTCGTTCTGTTTATTATAATTGTTATTTTTTTTAAATTACAGTTACTGAATTATAAGTGGTTGGTCATACTTATGCACTGAACAGGTATCATAATCGTTATTATAGTTAAATTCAAATTTTGATATATCATCTTTTAAATGAAATTGTTAGTTGAAAGTACAGAATAATAAAAAAACACTCTCCACATGTTAATAATGGCTTTTTAAATAGAAAATGAAAATAAAATGTAACTTTTTTCATTTAATTTAAGCAAACATTCAGTACCCATTGTGTAAAGGAAAACACTATTTAATGTAAGAGAAATGTGTGCATTTACCGATTCAGCTTTCCGTTTGGATATGTAAGCAGACGACTTTAAAAAACATGGGAAGAAGAAATAATTTTTTTTGTAATAACGTCCTCTAGTAAAAAGGTCTGCATTAGTTAAGGGGGATAACTCTATCCAGTTTTACATCGCTCCCTTTTTCTCTCTCTCACACATACACGTAACTATTTCTCGCGTACGTAACGAAAACAGAGGGAGTAGGAGTGTTGAAATCTATTAGAGGGAAAGTGAGAGGTGTTTTCTTTCCATAAATCGTATAGGGTAATATTTCATATCATTAATAGATTCATAGATAAATAGATTTTATAATATATATTATAATTATCTATGAAACTATGTATTATTTGTATATATAAATAACTATTTGATCAAATTAAATGAAATTGTTTGTATTAAAAGCGATATAAAAATTCCGGAATTGGAATAACGGATTGAAGACGTTGCTATTTACGCATGCGCAACCGGATGTTGAAAACCGGAAATCTGATTGCAAACATACAAGATCCATAGACTTTTAGTATTATATAGATTTTCAGTATTTATATCAACAGTGTTCGATAAGTAGAGCTAGGTAGTAAGTTTAGAATAAAATTAGTTAAAAGTTAATTTCAAATTAATATTCAAGAGTAATAAATGCTGTAATTTAATATCAACTTTTATTATATTTTCACCCGGAACAAAGCACAGTTCCACTTTCATTACGGGGGATACTATCTGGGAGATAATTTGAGTGATAGTATGTAAGAAGTTGAGCAGCAAGATGTCTGTTCCCATTGCACTTGAACTTCTGCATGTCAGTACAGTTAGTGAAGCAGGAACCCAGAAGGGAATTTCAAAGTCTAGCAGTCCTAAGGAAGAAATTGTTAGAGTAGAGGCTTTCTGGCAACTGGGGATCTCTACTATGTAGGGGTGGGATTTTATTGTTTGTCGGGTTTGTCGGGTGCATTTACACTGAGTGGGTACAAGGGCTTGTAGTTCTTTGGTCCACCATAACATTGAAATACTTGTAAAACAGGCAGCGGGATGCAACATTTTGTCGATGTGACATCGGTTGAAGCCTAGCTGGAAGTACGGGACCCATTAGGTTGGCGACTCTCTTTTGAACCCTGCCTAAGAGTAAGAGACTAGTAGCAGATACACAGTCCAAATATGACAACAATGCACCATACATAGGCGAATGATGGCCCTGTATTTGTACAGGATATTCTCAGGCGAAAATAACTTTCTAGCACAGTAAAGAGTGTCCACCATCCTTGCAGCAGTCTTGGCAATGCTTCAATGTATCTGTTCCAGTTCATGTTTCAAGTGAACGTTTTTATTTACAAACCATATGTTATGCTGATAATTAAAACTATAATATATAATAATAAGAAGAATAAAATAATATATACCGCAGAATATTAGAGCATGATAATAGATTATAAGAGTTTTAATAATAGAAGGTAATATATTGATATGAAACTATATTATAAAATAATAATGTACTAATATAATAATGTAATTAAAAGTAAAAATATACATTAATAAAGTAAATATATATATATATATATTTATATATATAAATGAGAGACTAAATCAAAGGAATATTGCTTAATCAATATGACATTGAGTTAAAAAGATAAAATAGGTAAAATTATTTATATACAGTAAAAGTGAGTACACCCCTCACATTTATTCAAATATTTAAATATATCGATTCATCTGTGTCATACCTACAGTCAAGCATGGTGGTGGGAATGTCATGGTCTAGGGTTTCATTAGTGCTGTAGGTATTAGAGAGTTACATTTCATTGAGGGAAACATGAACCCCAGCGTGTACTGTCAAGTACTGCAGCAAAGAATGATCCCCTCCATCCAGAAACTGGGTTGCAGAGCAATGACCAAAACAACATACATTCAAGACAACCACTGCTTCACTCAATAAAGGAATAAAGTATATAAAATATTGAATATAGCATTAATAAAACATTAAAATAATAGGAAATCATGCAATCATAAAACAATAAAATGTAAGTTTATATGATAAACTAGATTATTAAAAATGTAAAATAGTAAACTTCTAGAATAACAAGTAAAATAATTTCATGATAGCAGAGTATCAGGAAACGAGATATATAAAAACCATTGTGTATGGATTTAATGCAGATTAGATGAAAGCGTTTATAAAACTATAATCGTGTTAATTAAAATAAGTATAATAACACATATACAACTGTAGCACTAAAATAACGTGAACAAAAACTATGAGGCAAAAGTATGACTTAATAATATGCATGAGTTGGATAAACTAAATAGTAAAAACTTAGATATTTGATGTTAACATTGGATTTCAGCAACAGTTATGACTGAGATGTAATTTATAATAATTTATTGTTGTTTTATGTTTTTTATTTAGGAGCCTATCTCTATTTTTAAATCTAATAATATAACACTTTTCATTTCGGCATAAATAACAATGTAAATTTTAAGGTTGACAAGGGCTGTTTTCTTAACGTTGACAAGACGTGTTTGATTTTGATTAGGTAATATACAGAAGTGATGTTTAGAATGTGCAACTTGGATTTTTGAAGGAACATTTATCACCGGTATATATTTTCTTGAATGTGCCTGTAAAAGCATTTTAATATCTATTTATAGTATGGGTTTACCTTAATTGTTATTTGTAGCTTCATAACTGTTGTAAACTACAGTTGCTAATTCATCCAACAACATATTTTAGTGATTTTAACATTTTTTACTTTAGTTGAGGTCAGTGTTATCACTAGGGATGTGACAACAATATATCCTTTTCATTGTTTTGACTCTTGAGTATATATTCGCTAATATCTTGTATGTTTTTGTATAGACTGATCTGGGTCTCGGTTAATTGACCGTGTCTTACTGTGTCGTATATATACTTGAGAGTTAAAAGAATGAAAAGAATATTCTGTTGTCACAGCCCTACTTATCACTAAAGATTTTGTTATTATCTTTTTTAATTATTTGTCTATATTATCATTACAACAATAACTTAATTTAATGGATTTTATTTAAAAATTTTATGAAAGAAAATTTTTAGGAGGTAAGTGTACTCTAATCAGATTTTAAACCCCTTTTCCAAGATTGGCTTTTACCGTAAAGTGTAAGGTGGGTGTAAACCAGATAATCTGTCTTCTCTTTTTTAGATACATTATATGGCAATGTATAGTCATTATGTATGATATGATATAGGTACAGTTTAGTTTAGTTCGATGTTTTCTTTAGTAGTTTATTGTAAAGGTTTTATGAGTATCAAAAATAAATTTTGTTTGTATTTACCTTTTAATAGGGTTCGTATGTTCCTTTACTTAGGTTGAAAAACAATTTACTATTTTCACATTTCAAGTTTTATCTATTTTAAAGTTTTTCATTTCTTTTAGGATGACTTTTAAAATTTTCCGCATTTACGAGACAGCCATCAGCTCTATAAAACTATTGTCTCAATTTTTATACCTCAGTAAGGCTATATATTATTTGAAGACCCATTAGATTGGTCATGTCAGCTGAATCTAACAAATGTACTTGTAAAATTATTCCAGCGGCCTTGAACTGTTTTGATTTTATCTAATTCTTCTCCACACTAGCGGAAGGATGACGGGGAATTAGCACACACTTTCAACTTTTGCGTTGACATATAAATATTCACATTTTTTTTTTCATTTCTTCTTTTGCCTTCACTTTCCTATTTTATTTTTATTTGATTTTTATTTGATTTTTTATTTGATTTTTATTTGATTTTTTATTTGATTTTTTTATTTGAGTTTTATTTGATTTTTTATTTTATTTTTGTATTTGATTTTTTTATTTGATTATTTCATCTTTCAATCAGTAAACGTGATATTTTAAAATGAATTTTTTGTAAAATTCGTGTTTTTTTTTTTTTTGCGTTCATTGTATTGGGGATTTCATTTTTTTAAGAAGGGTCTAGTATCTCCTGACATGATTTTAAATAATTCATAACTGATTGACCAAAACATTGCCATTATTATGTAGTGATATTAAATGTATTTATTTAAATATAAAAAAAAGTATATCTTAATGATTTTTATTATCAGGCGTTCTAATATTAACCTCGTTTAATTCGTTGGTTTTTATCTTTGAATATTTTTAACCTCGAATAATATATGTGTGCATGTGTGTGTTGGGTGTGCGTGTGTTTGTGTGTATGTGTGTGTGTCTGTTTGTGCGCGTGTACTCGTGTGTGTGTATGTTAAGCGAGAGAGAGACAGCGCGTGCGAGAAAGGATGCATTCCAATGTATTTTTATAACGTGATGGCGTGTTTATTGTGGATGCATAAATACGCAGATTTCCCGACGGAGGATGGTGAAACTCATATGTTTTATATTTCGTCTTCGTATAAGTTTCATGTCATATCAATTACAGACATTTTGCTGGCCAAGGACAAATGGGCTTTGAATCAAAGCCAAGAAAAATCTCAAAAGTCTATGAAAACAAAATACAGAACAGTGAAACCTCCCAACAAGAAACAAAGTTTTTATAAATCAATTATATGGCATATTCTCCTACAGTTGCCGACAGAAATAATATAAATATAGTTAAGTAATAGAATGTTCACTGTTTCTAGTAAGCATTGTTGATATGGAATATAAACTTAAAAAATTAACGGTTTAAAGTCAAACAAGTGTAAAATGTCTTTCAATAAATAAACATTTTTATTTATTAAAATCAATTTCAATATTTCGATTCATAGCAAAAATTCATAAGAAAAATGCAGGGTTTGTTTTCCTTTTCTTTTTTTTTACGTGCCATTACGATGGCAATGCATGGCACGTCTTTCTTCAGCTGTTGGTGAAGTATAAGGTTTAGATATCCGATACTGTGGAAAGCGGTGGTCGAGGGCGTTTGTGTTAAGTAATAGAAAGTCCATTTTAATTGGAATTCATTATTGAGAAAAGTATAATTTATTAATTTTTATTTATTGCGGACTATTATTCTCATCTTTGTTGATCGCCGTTTCATGACGTTTCGGCCAACTATTCCTCTGGCCTTCGTCTGACGAAGGCTGTAGGAATAGTTGGCCGAAACGTCATGAAACTAGAATCAACAAAGATGAAGATAATAATCCGCAATAAATAAAAGTTAAGAAAGTCCACTGCTTATAGTAAGCACTGTTAATATAGAACACAAAATTCAAAACTTAACGGTTTAAAGCCAAACAAGTGCAAAATCTCTTTCAATAAATAAACATATTTATTTATTAAAATTAAATTCGATATATCGATTCATCGGGAAAATGCAGATTTCATTTTTTGCCATGGAGATGGTAAGGCTTGGCATATTATCCTTCAAATGTTGGTGAAATATAATATACATCTTAACCTTATTCTTCACTAAAATCTGAAGAAAGATGTGGCAAGCCTTACTATTGCCATGACACGTAAAGAAAGGAAAAACCCTGCATTTTTTTGATAAAGATTTTGTTATGAATCAAAACATCGAATATAATTTCAATAAATAAATGTGTTTATTTCTTGAAAGACATTTTGCACTCGTGTGGCTTTAAACCGTTAAAATTTTGAAATTTGTATATATTATAATGAAATAACCTAGCACCCCTCAGGGCAATTAGATAGACACTATCGATATGCGCCTCCAGGATTAGAGAGTTCAAAGACACCGAACGAGACCCACTCTCGTAGTGTACTCTTTGTAAATAAAACTTTGTATTAACCCTAAGTGAATGTCATGTGTTATGATGATCTAAAGAAGAATATAAATATAGTTAGTATACATTCCGCACTTCCTCACCAACATTCCCCCAAAATTGGCACTCATAGAACCCTTAAAAAAGTAATCATTCTTTTGTACAATCCTACCATACTTGTTATAATAAAGCTTCTATCTGGAATGTCAAACAGGCCCGATTTTCCCCATATCCATCAGCTATAACTAAAATAACTATAAAAGTTGTAGGGGGCTACTATCAGGGACCTAAGCATCATGGGTACTGTGTAGGAAGTTGGGCAGCAAGATGTCGGTTCACGTTGCACTTGAACTTCTGCATGTCAGTACAGTCGAGGAAGCAGGGACCCGGCAGGGAATTCCAAAGTCTAGCTGTTCTGGGAAGAAACTACTGGAGTAGAAGGCTCTCCTGCATCTAGGGATCTCTACTGAGAAGGGGTGGGATTTAGCTGCTTGTCGGGTTTGTCGGGGGTATTTACGGCGAGGCTGAATTGACTTTTTGCATTTTGTACTTTCATTCAAGCCATTATGTAAAAATAAGTTTCTAAAATCACCAGGGGGTTCTCTAAAGTGCAATGTACACTACAGTGTATTTTGAACTAAATCAGTGCGGTGAGGTTTGTGAACTTCCTCTTGTTGCACTGCGATGGGTCCCTAACTAGAGCAGGCAATCAATAGATTTGATTAAAAAATGCGCGATTTCAACGATTTCGATGATGACAATAAAATATGGGAGTGTGAAACATCATTCAATCCAGGGCAACGTCAGGTATCTCTGCTAGTTGTTAACAACTGACATATTATTGCCTTAACACTGTCCTTGTTTTTGCAGTTATCGAGAATTTCCGAACAGGAAGATGCATCTGTAATTTGACCTAGCCTCATTCCTTCTTTCTTCACTGTTACCCCCTCCCTCCCTCCCTCCTCCCCCTCTCTCTCTCTCTCTCTCAAATATATGATGTTGTTTGTTTCAATTTTTTAAAATTATCATCATGGCGTGTGTTCTTCTATTCTATGTGTCTCATCTATTCCTCACTTCTTCCGGCCTGTTTGACTAGTTGGCCCAGTTGTCTCCATCAGTTTGCAGTGTTGATACGTCGTGGTAATACAGCTTCCTATTCCAGTAGTGTTTTTCCAAGAACTGCATAAGTATGGAACTTTTATTCTTACCTATAAACTTGGTATTTTATAAATCAAAGCCAGTAGTCATCTCTTGTCTTTACGATAATTATCTTTCGTTCGTGTTACTTTCTTATATCAATTTTCAAACCTGATAATACGGGACCCTTTTAGATACCCATATCAAGCACTCATCGGCCGATACTCATCTGTTTTATAACCGAAATAGGAATTATATGGATATGTCACAAGACCTCGTTCAAATCGCGTTTACCTGAAGCAACCTAAAATTCAAAATTCAAATAAAAATAAAGTTTTAGAAATTGTCCGTTTAATGTTTTGGACGTTAAGCAAAACAAAGGAAAAGGAAAAAAAAATTTAAAAAATTAAAGAGAAAAAAAGAAAATAAAAAAGGGAGGAATTTAATATACTTAAAAAAAAATTCCGTTACATATTATTTATTGCTTCCTTTATGAAAAGATGCTTATTTTATTCTATCAATGTTAACCTCCTTTTGGTCCAAAGAAGAACCTTTTCAAAATTAACCAGTCTAAGGCAGATACTCTTGCAAGTTCTGAATGCTATTTAAATATTATAATAATTATCTTATTATATATTTTTATATTTAACTTTTATTTAAAATGTTATTAAAATATATTTTATTAAATATATCGTATATCGTGTTTATATTCCTACACCCGTTCTATTTAATATTGGTAAAATGTGAATTTCTTTAAAATAGTTTCAAGAAACCTATTTTATGTAAATTTATATTATAAAACGCTATTTTATCAGCTAAAACAATTTTATTATATTTGAAGCCTAACATTTATCATTTAAAAAAAATTATATTAATTTCGAATTTCAAATTTAAATTTCAAATTTAAATTTAATTTTGGAATTAAAACTTTACGATTTTTATTTCAAATTTAAAAACCAATCAAAAAAATAAATTTGTATTTACTCTATATTAAACTATATTAAACATTTACACATTTCAATGCAGTCTTGTTTGGGAAGAATTATTTTCTAGTTTAATGGAGTTGCATACTATAGTAAACTCTTACAAATTATATTCCATTTTTTTTCATATAAATTGATTTTTTACAAAATTATTCCTTTTTTTCATATAATAAATTAAATAATTTAAAATTAAAAAATAAATTATAAATTATAACATTAAATAAATTATTATTAATAAAAATAAAAATAGAAATAAAAATAATAATAATGATAATAAAATTATAATGATGAAAATAAAATAAATTTTATACATTGAAATTTAAAAACCTATATATAAAAACCTGTATAATAAAAATTATTATAATAAGAAATTATAATAATAAAATATATAATATATAATAATAATAATATATCAAAAATACAAATTATAAAAATTATATAAATGTTTTTAAAAATTAAAATTCTTTTAAAAATCAAAGTTGTTTAGGAATTCAGGTTTTGTCTTCTTTACTGTCCCAGTTTATGAGGAGTGCTCTCCTTCTGTGTATACAACATTTCAGGGATTCGCTTTGCATATTTGAGGAGTTTATTCCTGGGTCGTGAATTGACCGTGGAATATAGTATTTCGCCGCATTGCAAAGTGAGCATTGTTTCAATTCTACGGAGTATGATGGTTTGAGTTCAATTTTTCTCCATTTAATGGAAAAAAAAATGCTCCCTTTTCCTAAATCTCCCACACGCGAGTTGCTAAAGCTGTCAATCATTGTTTTAGCTCTAAAGGAGCTCATATGTGCATAATGTTTTTGCTGAAATAAATCTTGTTTAATTCCGATGTATTTTTCAAGTATGTTTGCAGACTAGTAAGATATTGTAGCTTCGTACACAAGGGATTCAGCTTTACAGTTGCAATCCAATGGACATTCATTTCTGGCTCTGCAGGAGCAGCCTGCGTTAATTATTTTCTTTGGTCCTCTAGAGATGATGGACTTACTCGATGGTACTGTCGAGTAAGTTACTTTTACAGTATTCCTATTAAATATTTTATGTAGTCTGTGTTTTTGGTAGAAATGTTTATCTAGAAGCATAAGGAAAAAATCCCCTACTCTAGTTTTACTATTAAGTGAGAACGGAGGTAAGAACCAAACTATATTTCTTTTCTTATTTCGTTTTTATTTTCTTGTTAATTATGAGTTTGTTGGAATTTTACGTTCTTTCGCAATCCCTTTTATGTAGTGTATCGTTATAATATAGTTCTGCCTGTTCAAATACTTAAGCATATATATATATATATATATATATATATATATATATATATATATATATATATATATATATATATATATTGGTCCTGGATATGACTTTAAAATACATCCAGTGGTGAGGCCCCAGCTGGCGGGCTTTGGGGAGTGTTGAGCCACCCTTTAATTGCCATTGCTCCCAGGTCCACTCTGACCCGGAGTGATAGTATCTGTTAGGGTCCCAACTATAGGTTAAATAGAAACCGACTTGAAAACAACAAATGTATTCTATTAAAAAAAATTTCCTCAAAATCTTTGGATTCGGCATTAAATAACCCGAAAAGGGTTGATATGCCGTAAAACAAAAACAACCAACCAACCAACCATATATATATATATATATATATATATATATATATATATATATATATATATATATATTACTTTTGTTTATAGAAAATACATGTTATTCATCTATTTCTGAGCTTCACTTTCCAAACAGATTGCTGAATACATTCCTTTCTTGTTTTCCTGATAATGTCGTCTAATCGCCTGGGACCGCGCTTCCCGTATTTTCCAGCTAGTCTTGCCGCTTCGGAATTAAAACATTGGTCGACCACCCAGCACTGTATAAAACTGCTTGTTAATCAGCTTTAATAGAATAAACAACACGAGAGTGCCAGTCTCTTCTACTTTCTCGTGCCACGCTATGTAGAAATTGACGAACCACTGATGAACAATGTCTGCTGCAAAGAAGGTTTTTTTTGTTTGTTTTGTTCTTATTTTCATGATAGCGTAAGTTACGCAATCGTATCGTAAAAGTGTCCTAAGAAAATGGAAGCTAAAAAGTCATTTTGTTAAATGATGTTTTGAAATCTGAGCGTAACAGCTGTTATAGGAATCGGGTTGATTTATTTTATTGTTCGTAACACGCAACGATGACAAAGTCGTTAACACTTGTTTAGAAATATGCAATGCTTTTACCGAAAAATCTCTGTTTCTAGTTTTTTTGTTTTATTCCTTTTTCACCCCAAACAAGGCACAGTGCCACTTGGATGTAGGATGCTATTATCAGGGACATAAGTTGCAGGGATACTGTGTAGGGAGTTGAGAAGCAAAATATCTGTTCACATTGCACTTGAACTTCTGCATGTCAGTACAGTTGGGAAAGCAGGATCCTGGATGGGAGTTCCAGAGTCTAGCAATTCTGGGGAGAAACTATTGGAGTGGAAGGCCTTCTTACATCTACGAATCTCTACTGTGTAGGGGTGGGATTTTGCTGCTTGTTGGGTTTGTCGGGGGTGTTTACGTCGAGGGGCACAAGTGCTTGTAGTTCGTCAGATCATCTACCATTAAAATACTTGTAGAACAGGCAAAGGAATGCAACATTTCGTCGATGGGACAGATGTTGAGGTGTTGTAATGTGCTGTTTGGGTTGGAGTGTGTGTCACTATTCTCTATCTAGTGGTTCTTCACTACCTAAACCCAAGTTATATTTTAGTTCGTTCAGTGATCGTTTAAATGTTCTTATGCAGGTGTGTTTGCCATACATGCACCTTATTATACCTTATCAATTGCATCCTTGGTCTTTTGGTCCACTTCGAATTTATCTGTTCTTGGAGGGAAGCTGGAAACCTGTTTGAGGGATGCATTTCATTCCAAGACGATGATTGGTTTTACATATAGTTTTTATCCACTTTCCAAGTGTCGATCGCAGAAGAATGGAAAGTGAGTATCTTTCCTTGGGTAGTTAATATTTTTGAGACACTTCAGCTCCCTCCCCGTTAAACCACCCGCTCTCTTTAACGTCCAAATTCCAACTCGACTATGTCCAACCAACCTGAACACGTGGTAACAACCACGTCCTTCTGGTCAACTATTTTGAGAACCGCTGGTGCAACTTGTCCATTTTATACCTCAATAATGTTTTGATAACTTTTACCTTCTAGTAAGTAATAATGATAAAACAATAAATGTGTATTGATTTTAAAATACCAGTAAAGCTAAAATCTATAGATAATAATCCGCAAGTGTATTTTGACGTTTACGAAAATATCTGCATATTTAACATGTGTTTTTATTTTATTTATTTATTTATTTCATTTTTTTACAGAAATCAGGGAAAATAACAACTTTATAGTTAAATATTTAAAGATTTATAAAAAATCGGAATCGAAATCGGTAATTGTCTCGGAATCGGGAATTTAGTACGGGATCGGTTATTGTATCGGAATCGTGAAAAATATTGAATCCTCCCATAACTAACACACACAAACACACATACACACACATACACACACATATTTACCATCTCTTGCTTATCTTGCCAGTTAGATAGATAGATAGATCGAGATATAGATAGATACATCGATAAATACACGTGGATATTTAGATATACCTGCAAGAATTAAAATATTATAAGCGTATTTTATGATTACATGTTGTATATAAATTATTTGTTGCTTGATTTGTTTGGCAAATCAATAATCTTGTTAAAATAATTCAATATATCTCGTTTTACATGGTTCTTTGAACTATTGTTTTCATCTTGAGTGTTAGTTTCACAACGTTTCGGTCGATGTAATATCCGACCTTCTTCAGGTGTATTTTACCGAACTCGGTCATTTTTCTATAGAACTTGGAAAATCTGCACAGAATTTCGAACGGAACTCTTTATCTACTTCACGGGGTTTGCGTGTTCTCGTTGTCAACCATGGCTGAGCTGAAGTCCTAAATAATCCGCAATTGTATTCCTGCGTGTCGCACGCCTTGAGGATTGAACCTTCAACCTCCAGAAGAGTTTAACATACAACTGAATATTACCAAACACTTTATCCACTACGCCACAGGACCATAGATATATCTGTAAAGCTAATCGATATTTTAGTATCGAGTCAGAAATCAATCTTCGAAACGACAGATTTCATGCTATTATTTTAACTAATCTGTTTATATGTTTAATCAAATAGCTAATATTAAACTGATAACTCTTTCCCAATTAATAGGACTTAAACACGCACTATAACACCGATACAGAGTGAACCTCGCAGTAATAACAAGTAATCAATTAAACACTCAAAGATTCCAAATTGGCGTTGCATCATCGGATGCAGGAGACTTTCATACTCAGGAGAGTAGATGGTACAGAGAGCATGAGTATTTGATGAGATTAGAAAAAAAATGTTATATTTTATGTATTTTTTTTTTTTTACACAGTGATCACCACTTATCAAGGCCCGGAAGCCACTCAGGGATAAGGGTTATTGCAAGTACATTACGTTAGTGAGGAGATTTGCTGATATGTTTACTTAAGGGGGCGGTTCATTAGGAATTTGTTAACATTGGACTTGAAGACAACCAAGTTGTAGTCCGGAGGGAAGCAGGCAGACGGAACAGAGTTCAACAGGCGTGCAGTTCTAAGAAAGAAGCTTTGTTCATGGAATCTGCGTTTTGATTTAGGCACAGATATAGAGTGGGGGAAATTTTTCACAGCGGATTCAGCTAGACGGGTGTTTTTCGTGAAAGATTGGCGAGGGGGGACCAGAGATTGGAAATCTTGTGAAGTAGACCCTTATGCCATACCTTGTCGAAGGCCTTTGATATGTAAGAACTGTAAGACTATTGTTTCCTTGTCGATATTCATGTCATTTGCTCAACTGAACTTCAATCCATGACCCATTCCCCTGCAAAATGTTCACATCAAACGCGCGTCTAACCACAACTGTCAACAATTTCCCCAATTCTCTATCTGAACCTAAAGCTAAACTAAAATTCTATAAACATAGTTTTATTCCTATTCGCTTGTGGAGATTTATATCCCGGGCTGCTTTTCAATTGACTATTATATGGTCGTTTTCAAGTCCAATGTAAACAAGTTCTTGTTGAGATGTCCTCTTAAATAATAAAATTCTACTCAATTTCCACCACTACTGATTATTGCGCTGTTATATTACTGTCTACCAAACATTCATTAACTCTTATCCTCGTGCGGCCTTCGGGCCTTGATAAATGGTGTTCCATGTAAAAAAGTAATACAAACCAAGTGGCCATTGATACTGTTGCAAAATTTTATTGCAAGTGGCTGTAAATGTATTTCAAAATGAAATTTAATAACATTTAATTAATTTAACTAAACATGTAATAAAAAATCGAAAAATAAAAATAATAAAAACACAGGAAATATGAAACCGTTCTTTTTTACTATACGGACATTTTTTTTTCTTTACTTTTAAAATTTCGCTTAGATCATTATTTTGTTTTATTTTTTAATTTATTTTTTTATTTTATTTTATTTTTTGAAAACAAATGTTTATAATTAATACGCGTAAATGAACACATAAAAACACTATTTCAATGTTAAAATCATATTTTTTTCATTTGCATTTCCTCCCTTGAATATTAAATCGAAATGAAACAGGAAATATATACTTTGTAACTCATTATACTTGTATACGTGAAACTATTGCTGGAAGATGTGACACAAAGTCGGAATATTGGGAAAATGAAGCCAGTGCCCTTAAAGGAGGAACCCTCTCGCCTTTTAAATACTTCCCAAGCAACCCCTCCTAGAATTCCTGGGTTGGACTTTTAGGCAGTAAGCAATAAACTTACTCCACCTGAAAGACGGAGCCAAGGCCTGGAAGTGTGTACCGCCTGCCTAAAACAAATGTCTCAGTCCGACATGTAAAAGCCCACTGAAATGACCCAATTGTCGAGATGGGAAATTCGGCTTGTATGTATGGAGTCGATTGGCCAAATGATAATCGTAAATCGCCGTCCTAAGATAGTGGAAAAACGTTGCAATAAAACTAAAACGATTAAAACAGATTATTTGTTTATTACAACAACATTTGAACAATCCATACGCAAAAGAGTATTGATTTTGTGATTCTTCTATCCATTTCGACATATGAGATCCGCCACAACGAGTAAGTTGTTCGGAAATCCACACGTGATTTGTTTATAGTAGGAAAGGTTTGTGCAGAACCAAACCCTTTTCGGTACAACTGCTAATCTCAGTCGTGGCAATGGCTTCCAGAGGACAAAGCAGACAGTATACCGCAGGTTTTACACGAATTGTCTTTCTCCTAGACGCATGCCTAGGTGCATCTCTCCATGTGGATTAAACGCATCCCCAGATACAAACCTGGAAATTTCTACGTTCCGGAGCGGTACATACAGAGAGAAGCATTCCCAAATGGCCAGGCACATCGTTACTTAACGTGATCTGTCTGAACGTGTTTATGGCGTATAAGGAACATTGATTAATGTTTTATTTTAAAAAAAGGGGATTATACACGATAGTGCACATCGATCTATTGGAATTATGAGTCATTGACTATTCACATGAATGTCATAATAAACTCAGGTCTTCTGATTTTCTTTATTAATGAGTCATCACTTATCAAGATCAGAGGCCACTCAGGGATAAAAGTTAAAGAGATAGATTAATTTTTAATTGGATGAGGATGAGTATTATGATCAGTTGTATGGAAATTATGTTTCTGAATTTTTTAGATGAAGATTGATAATTCATATTATGTGGATTATTTTAACTACTGTTCTCATCTTGAATTTAATGTTCGCAGCGTTTGGGTTCATCTAATCTCTAATCTTTTTCAGGTGTATTTGTTGAACTCGGGAATCTTTTTGTAATTCGGTAGAATTTCGAATGAAACAATTTATTTTATCCACAGGATAGCACGATCCCGTTCCGTCAGCCATGGGTAAAAGTCCTAAGTAATTTGAAGTTTCGCCCGGACTGGGGATTGAACCATCAACCTCCAGAAGATTGTAACATACAACTGAATTTTAAAAAGTATTTTAGCCACTACGCCAAGGGGCGCGGCTGACGGAACGATAGCATGCTACCGCGGTGGATGAAATAAACGGTTTCGTTCAAAATTCCGTGCTGATTCCCAAGTTCGAAAAAAAGATCCCCAGTTTGCTAAAAAGATTTCCGAGTTCAACAAAGGGACACCTCGCCGGAAACTTTGTGAAAATACCATTCAAGATGAGAGCAATAGCTCGAATAATCCAAATAATATAGATGCATAGAATACATACATTTGATTACTCATTGAGATTGTTTATAATACGTATTGGGTTTGAAGGCGACTATGTTGCAGTCAATAGGGAGAGAGTTCCATAGTAATGCTTTCCATGGATGGGAAGTTATTGGAAAGAAACTCTGCATAAATATATAAACAATACATACATACATGATGATGTTGATTGTAACGTCTTGTCAGACGAGTGCCACTCTCTCAAACACTTATAGTCTATGAGCCCAAAAATGACTTCCATCGCCACAGGATCACTTTAATAGACAAATGCCTGAGGGAGTAGCTGTACACAGATGATGTTACAGAATCTTAGCTTTGTAGGACAGCTAATTCTCTCTCGGTTAAAAATGTTGAGATCCAGCAACAAGCAAGAGCAAGATAGACAACATACATACATACATACATACATGATGATTGCAACGTCTTATCAGACGAGAGCCACTCCCTCAGGCACTAAAAGTCCATGAGCCGAAAATGACTTTAGTCCTGCCGGCAAAATTCACACGCTCAAACAGACATTACACTGAAGACGTTCATCAGTATATATATATATATATATATATATATATATATATATATATATATATATACATGCACGCATACATACATATATGCACATACTTACACATACACACATACATAGAACACACATATATGCATACATACACAATGCATAATACACATACATATACATACATAAACATACACAAGACGGTCAATGGCATACATACATATATATATATATATATATATATATATATATATAAATGCAAATATACATATATACACATACACACATACATATCTGTAAACATACACACATATATACATATATACATACACAATGCATAATACACATACATACACACGCATACATACACATGTACATACATATAAATACACGCACATACAAATTCATACACACATATACATACATATACACATATGTACACATATGCACATATATGTATACATACACTAACCTACATTTACATACACATACATGAATATGCACTCATACACAAACATACACATACATACACATATATATGCATATATATACATACATATATACATGCATATATATACATACAAACACACATGCATATATACATGTGTATATGCATATATACAAACAATATATATATACGTATATACGTACACACATACATATATACATACATATACACATGTACATACATATACACATAAATATACACACATATGCATACACCTGTATATGAACATATATACACCTATACATACATATATACATACAATGATGGCAGATCAATTATTACATGCTTCCAGCATTTCAGGCGTACATGCGTCATAACTTTTCCATGGATGGGGGAAAATCTATACACAGATGATGTTACAGAGTTTTAGCTTTGTACGACAGCTAAATCTCTCTCTCTCGGTTCAAAATGTTGACATCCAACAACAAGCAAAATAGCCAGCAACAAGTCAACTGCAGACCAGCTTAATGCGGGTACTGGTCTCCCGGTTTATTTTTTTTTTGTTTAAATCTAAGATTTGCTTCTCGTAGAGGGGTTGCCTTCACCACGGCTAACGAGAGCATTCTCTACACCACACACACATGACATAATCACATGCGTACATACAGATGTACGCCAACATACGCATGCATGTGCACACACATGCAACTATAATCACGTAGAGGCACACATATACGCACATACATATGTCTATACATACGTACACACACATATACATGTAAAATACACATGAAGGAACATTCCAAAAGTCATACATAGTAAGTGATCAGCGGCTGGACCGTTTTTGTCCCTTTTCCTTCCTGATCTTTTCCCTCCTCCTTTTTTTTTAGATAAAAGGTGTGTTCTAGACTCACACATATGCAGTACATGATAATGATTATGATCATGTTAACAAATTCACACATCTTTCCAAATAACTCAACGTACGAATCAACGAAAAACAACAGTCCAATTGATATGATTTATGGACGCTTGGATTTTTTTTAAATAAAAATTTGTTTTAGACTCAGACATATGCAGTACATAATAATGATTATGATCATGTTAACAAATTCACACATAATTTTCAAAATCATTTAACGTACGAATCGACGAAAAACAACAGTCCAATTGATATGATTTACAGACACTTGGATTTTTTCTTAAATATACATACATACATATGATGATGATTGCAACGTCTTGTCAGAAGAGTGCCACTCCCTCAGACATTTAAAATCCATGAGCACAAATGCATGAGGTAGTATCTATACAAAGATGATGTTACAGAGTCTTAGCTTTGTACGACAGCTAAGTCTCTCTCTCGGTTACAAATGTTGAGATCACGCAACAAGCAAGAGCAAGATAGCCAGCAACAAATTAAACTGCAGACCAGCTCAATGCGGGTACTGGTCTCCCGCTTCATGTTTTTTTTAAATCAGAGATTTGTTTCTCCTAGAAAGGTTGCCTTCACCACGGCTTACGGGAGCCCTCTCCACCCCAATACACATATACACACACACACAAATATACACGGTGCTAGTTGGCCGTTGACCCAGAAAAAGAGTTCATTCGCCCTTTGGAAAGACTTGTTTTTAATCCTTCAGGGAGACATGCCGCCCTCCTCACCAAACAAGTTTGGTGGAGGAACCACTTTAGTCGCCGGTGACCCGACCATGACGCAGGTAGTACTGGGTTACATGGTACCAGTAGCATATGACACACACATACATATACACATATAGATACATATATACATACATATATATACATATATACATACACATAGATATACACATATACATACATATATACATATACATACATATATATACATATATGTATACATATATATATAAATACATATACACATGTACATAGATATACATATATATATACATGTACACATATATATATACATATATACATACACATATATATACACATATATACACATACATACACATATATACACATACCTATATATACATACATATATACATATACATACATATATATACATCCCTTCATATATATACATACATACATATGCATACACATATACATATACGTTCATGCACACATACATACATATATACACATATATATATATACACATACATATATATATACATACACATACATATACATACACATATATACATACATATCTATATACCTACATACACATATATATATACCTACACACATATATATACATATACACATACATGATGATTGCAACGTTTTGTCAGACGAGTGCCACTCCCTCAGACATTTAAAATCCATGAGCCCAAATGTCTGAGTGAGTATCTATACAAATATGATGTTACAGAGTCTTAGCTTTGTACGACAGCTAAGTCTCTCTCTCTTGGTTCAAAATGTTGAGATCCAGCAACAAGCAAGAGCAAGATAGCCAGCAACAAATTAAACTGCAGACTAGCTTTATGCGGGTACTGGTCTTCCGCTTTATGGTTTTTTTAAATCAGAGATTTGCTTCTCCTAGAAAGGTTGCCTTCACCACGGCTTACGGGAGCCCTCTCTACCCCAATACACATATACACACACACAAATATACACAGTGCTAGTTGGCCGTTGACCCAGAAAAAGAGTTCATTCGCCCTTTGAAAGGTCTTGTTTTTAATCCTTCAGGGAGACTAGCCGCCCTCCTCACCAAACAAGTCTGGTGGGGGAACCAGTTTAGTCGTCGGTGACCCGACCATGACGCAGGTAGTACTGGGTTACATGGTACCAGTAGCATATGACATGACCTGATATACATGCATACACATATACATACATATATACATATATATACATACATATATATATATATTCATACATACATATACATACATATACACATACATACATATATATACATACACAGATACACACATACATACATATATATATACATACATACATATATACACACATACATATATACACATACATACATAATATATACATGCAGACATACATATATATACATACATATACATACACACATATATATACATACACATATATACACATACATATACACGTACCTACATATATACATATGCATACACATACATATAAATACATACATATCCACACACAAATGCATACATACCCATATATATACATACATATATATACATACATATGCATACCTACATACATATATGATGATTGCAGCGTCTTGTCAGACGAGTGCCACTACCTCAGACATTTAAAATCCATGAGCCCAAATGTCTGAGGGAGTATCAATACAAATATGATGTTACAGAGTCTTAGCTTTGTACGAAAGCTAAGTCTCTCTCTCGGTTACAAATGTTGAGATCCAGCAACAAGCAAGAGCAAGATAGCCAGCAACAAATTAAACTGCAGACCAGATTAATGCAGATACTGGTCTCCCGCTTTGTTTTTTAAATCAGAGATTTGCTTCTCCTAGAAAGGTTGCCTTCACCACGAAAGCCCTCTCCACCCCAATACACATATACACACACACAAACATACACATATACATACATATACACATACATACATATATACATGCATATATATACATACATACATATGCACATACATATACATGCATACACACATACACACATACATACATATACACATATATACATACATATATATATACATACACACATACATATATACATACAAATATATACATACATACACAGACATATACATATACACACACGTATATACACATACACATATAAATATATATACATATATACACACATACATATACATATATATACACATATACATACATACAGACATATATATACATATACATACACATATACATACATATACACATATGTACATACATATATACATATACATATATATACATACATATACATACATATACACATACATACACATATATATGCATATATATACATATATACATATATACACATATACACATACACATATATATACATACATATATACATATACACATATATATATATGTATATATATATGATGATGATGATGATTGCAACGTATTGTCAGATGAGTGCCACTCCCTCAGACACTGAAAGTCCATGAGCCGAAAATGACTTTAGTCCTGCCGGCAAAATTCATACGCCCAAGCAGACATGACACTGAATACGGTCATTACATACATATATATATACATGCACGCATGCATACATATATACACATACATACACATACATACATACATACATACACACATGCATACATACATATATATATATATACATATATATGTGTGTATATATATATATATATAGTGAATAAATGACAAAAACTATATTCCAACGTTCATGATGTTGACCATCTTATAATTTATTCCTTTAATTCAGTTGACATTCACAATTCTTGACAGTATTTGTTTCGTAGCGCAAAATAAATCACTTAATTGTTATATGAATAAGTGAATCTATTTTACTCTTAACTCATCAGAAGAAATAGCAACATTCAATCCATCAAAAGGAGATAAAGTGCGTTTTGACATGATTAAAATCTGAAAATTTGAAGCGAAGCTCTAAGTACCTGATAATATATTTCAATTACGCCATTTTGAAATTATAAGATGGTCAACATCATGAACTGTGAAATATAGTCTTTTGTCATTTATTCAATATATTGCTCTGTAATTACATTGAGCTTCTTAAATAAGGATTGGTATATATTATAAGAAAATATACTTCCACAGAACTATATATATATATGTATATATATATATATATATATATATATATATAATCATAATATAATGCAGTTCAAACAACTCGAATTAGCATAGAACGAATTGATTTTGCAGATAATGCTAGGCATTGTCAGCGTTCCATTTGTTACATGTGATTCAAGTTGTATACAGACGATATCGCAGAATTTGTCATGATCTGTTTCATTCCAGCTGATGACGTACATGACAAATCAGTGTCCAATCAACGTATTCTGTCAGCAAGCACGTCCGTATCCACCCATCACATTCGGTGCCGATGGACTGACTAGACGATCAAGTTTTGATCTCGCTTGGAGAAACTTGCCTGCGGATGGCTATATTTAAATGTATCAATGTGAAAGGTTTATACACACACACACACACACACACACACACACACATTTTCTCGAGGGTAAACAGTTACATATGGTTGCTACAAACAGCCATCTGTTTCAGTCAATGAGACTTCGTCAGGCAATCCTGAACCATTTGACGCTATAGAAAAAAAGGAAAAAAAGGAAAAAAGAAAAAAGGAAAAAAGGAAACAGAAAGAGGGAAAAAGAAAAAACTGACCTCTTAAAAAAAAAGAGCTCAGTTTTTTCCTTTTTTTTTCTATAGCGTCGAATTGTTCAGGGTTGCCTGACGAAATCTCATTTACTGAAACAGATGGCTGTTTGTAGCAACCATATGTAACGGTTTACTATCGAATAAATAATTAAAACTATACTTACCTCTTGTTATCGAGCACTATCTAACAATCTCGTTGTATTCGTTGTCTCTACTTTGGAATATCTCCAGCTTGAATTTATATATATATATAGTCTATATATATATATATATATACATATATATATATGTGTGTGTGTGTGTGTGTGTGTGTGTGTGTGTGTGTGTGTGTATGTATAAACATCAAAATCTGTCAAGCTGTCATTATACAAGAATATTTTCCAATACCATATATATAGTAATTTGCAAACTCCGTAAAACAAATTCATGTTGCTGATTTGCATATACTTTACAGTTTCTAATAAGTATTGATTCTGTACTATATATTTGTAATTGTATTGAGAAATTTTCCCCTGTATACACAATCGTTTCATCGATATCGATGTTATTATTATTAAATTGGTTTAGAAGTGTTTTTTATATGAAGAAGTAACGTGATAACGGTTTAAAATATTTGAAGAATTTAATTTACAAGGGAGATCATTTACATGAAAACTTCCGGCATTAATTTGACTCTGAATGTCGCTGAAATTAAGAGAAAAGATACTGCCCATTTAACTCACTTAAAATCCAGACTACCATGAGAAAATAATATTTATGTGAGTATTTTTAAATGAACGAATAAAACTGTTTTAATTAATGGGGGATGTAGTACAGATGCTGTTTGTATAAAACCGTACTCCAAGAGAATTTAGGAAAACTCGTCCCGGGAAAACTCGTCTCCGGAAAACTCGTCTCCGGAAAACTCGACCCCGGAAAACTCGTCCCTTTTCGCTAGGTAGAAAAACTGGTCCCTTATTGAATAAATGTTGATTGAAAACACATTTTATGATCGTTCTTGAAGGAGATGTTGTTTTTTAAAATAGACTATAGCCCCCATAATATTTTTTAAAAATATTTTTACTTGTTTAATGTTTTTTTTTTTTTTAAATAAAATCGATTTTCTAAGTGTCCGTTTTCTACCTAACTGGTTAAGTTCTTAGTGGTTTCACTTCTTTTAAAGCGTTTAGTATGTTTATAAACGAGACCGCATTTTTTTTATATTAATATAAAAAGAATTTACTTATTTACTGTTGTATATAAAAGGGTAAAATCGATTTTTCTACCTCGTCGACTATGTTGTTTAATTTATTTGGAATCGTTTATTCGGTAAAGAAAAAAACACAGAAAATAAACAAAAAACATGCCGAGTGTTACGTGAGAACGAGAAATAATGTCCGGTGTATCACATCTTAGGGGTCTTGATAATCGCAAAAAAATAGAAAATTAAAGAAATTACTGAGGAGATTTTTTTTTAAAAAGAAAATAATGAATTTTAATATTTTTAGATATAATTTAGAGAGAGGGAGTGGGGGGGGTAAAAACTATATCTCTCTCTCCGAAAAACAACCAACAAAAAATGAAATTAAAAAGATTCTTGATAAACGATAGCGGAGTTTTCAATAAAATTGATTAATGAATTTATTTAGTGATTACCTTTTCTCTTAATGATTGATTTTAGAATTTTGAAGTAAAAATTAACAAAAATTAAAAATGAGTTAACGAGAGATTGCTAGCACATGGCATCTCTTGCGCCCAAAAAATATTTCGTTTTTAATTTATTAGTTAATTTTTACAAAATTTGACAGGACGACAATAAATGTTGATAATTGATAAAATTATAATTTTAAATAACGCATGAGTGCATTTGGTATGAGAGAAAACAAAAACATAGCAACAAAAAAACTATCATAATAAAAAACCAAAACAAAAAAGTAACGAAAAATCGAATCGCTCCCTGTTTTTTTAATTTTTTGGTTTTGTTTTTATTATTGTTTTTATGACTCCAAAAAAACATCGTTAAAATAAGAACAACAAAAAAATTGTAATTAACTTTGTATGAACATAATAAACGCTTTAAAAGAAGTGAAACGACTAAGAACTTAGCCAGTTAGGTAGAAAACGGACACTTAGAAAATCGATTTTATTTTTAAAAAAAAACAAAAAAAACATTGAACAAGTAAAAATATTTTTAAAAAATATTATGATTATGGGGGGGCTATAGTTTATTTTAAAAAACAATATCTTCTTCAAGAACGATCATAAAATGTGTTTTCAATCGATATTTATTCAATAAGGGACCAGTTTTTCTATCTAGCGAAAGGGGACAAGTTTTCCGGAGACTAGTTTTCCCGGGACGAGTTTTCCGGCCACCACTCCAAGATGCAGTATTCGTTCGTCATGATAGTTGAGGAGCGTCAGTGTAGTATATGTCTGTTCAGTATATTACAATCGTTTCAGGCTACCAAGAATATGCGACCAGAAGATGTGATTTTTGAAGATTTTTGTTTTTATTTATGAGATAAAAAACAAAAATCTAAACTGATTCAAATATACATTGTATGTACATATAAATAGACATAGTTTGAAATAAAAACGACTTTTACCTGAAATACAAGACAAGAAAATTGTAATATTTTACATTTAAGAGTTACAATTTACAAAATACTTTCAACTCCTCATAAATTTCTGTTATCAACATTTTTGCTTCCCCCTCCCAACTTATAACAAAAAAGCTTTGCTGATCTTAATTTATATTTCTTTCGTTAAATTTACGCGATTTCAGTAGGAAAAAAGAAGGATTTTTTTCGAATGATAGCATCAACGATATTCGACAATTCTTATATCAGTAGCGTTACTTTTTTGAATAAAATAGTTTTAAGCATTATTTATAAAAAAAACTCATATTTGTTTTAACTTAATCATATTTAAGTAAATAAAAAAATGAGGTTTTTTATTTATTTTTTTTTTTTTGTTATACCATATTGCACATACACTTGAAAGATTTGGTCGCAAAAAATACAGTCATCACCTAAAATAGTCGGGAAAAAGATTAAGTAAGAGTAATACCTCAAAAGTGCTTCACCCAAGTAGTTCCAATCCTCTCCAAACTTTACAACAAATGCCTTAATGAATATTGCTTTCCTGCCTGCTGGAAAACTGCTTCTGTAGTACCAGTTTTCAAGAATTCTGGCAAAAGAACTGACCCAGCAAATTACTGCCCCATTAGTCTCCTCACTTTTTGCCAAAATATTTGAGTCTATAATTAACCAAGCTCTAGTCCATCACCTTACAGATGCTAAACTTCTTACCGACCAACAATATGGATTTAGGCAAGCCCGTTCCACAGCAGACATTCTAACTGTAATCTCTGAGCGTATATACCATTCACTTGACAAAGCAGGGGAGGGTAGAGCGGTAGCTCTAGATATATCTAAGGCTTTTGACAGGGTATGGCACGAAGGTCTTCTCAAGAAAATCAGATCATTCGATATCACTGGAAGAATCTTTAACATAATTAAATCCTTCTTAGATAAGAGAAAACCCCAGGTTGTCCTCGATGGCCGTACATCTAACCAATATGATATAAATGCAGGAGTGCCTCAGGGGTCTATCATTGGATCTCTATTATTCCTAATATTCAAATGACCTCCCTGACAAAATTGTCTGTTAGATGGGTATACATGCTGATGACACCACGCTGTATAACAGACATGGCAGGAAAACAAATGAACACATATCTAAAGAAATGGCAGAAACACTGGAGGATGACCTCCAATCTGTAGTGGAATGTGGACAAAAATGAATGGTCACATTACATGCTGCCAAGACTAAACTTGTTTCCTTCAATAACTACAAGAAACCTTCTCTACCACCAATAACAATGGCCAAAGACTCTTTATCTGAAAGCACATCTTTTAAACTCCTCGGCCTAACGTTCACAAGAAACATGAGTTGGAACAATTACATTGAGAGCATTGCCAGGACCGCTGCGAAAAAGGTAGGTTCTCTCTACCGTGCTAGAAAGCTACTGACCCCCGAAAGTATCCTGTACCTCTCTAAGGCCACCATTCGCCAATGTATGGAGTATTGTTGTCATATTTGGGCCGGTGCATCTGCTACTAGTCTCTCACGCCTAGACAAGGTTCAAAAGAGAGTCGCCAATCTGATAAGTCCTGAACTATCATCCAAGCTCTAATGCAAGCTCTGATGCCTCTGTCCATCGACGCAATGTAGCATCCCTCTGCCTGTTCTACAAGTACTTTAATGTTGTATGTTACGACGAGCTGCAAGCACTGGTACCCCCTCTACATAAATACCCCCGACAAGCCCGACAAGCAGTACAATCCCACCCCTTCACAGTAGAGATTCCTAGATGTAAGAGAGCCTTCTACTCCAGTAGTGTCTTCCCCAGAACCGCTAGACTTTGGAACTCCCTGCCAGGTTCCTGCTTCCCTAACTGTACTGACATGCAGAAGTTCAAGTGTAACGTGAACCGACATCTTGCTGCCCAACTCCTCACCTAGTAACGCTGTAGCCTGTGTCTCTAATAGTAGCCCCCTACATCAAAGTGGCAATGTGCCTTGTTTGGGGTGAAAATGTAATAATATATATATATATATATATATATATATATATATATATATATATATATATATATATATATATATATATATAGTTCTCTCCCACTGAAAAAAGTTAGACACCAGGGTCGGAAAGTGAGATTTAAACATCAGCGCCCCGAGGAGGGGCACTCTGGCCTTCAAATAGTTCCCGGGCAGTCTCGTCGACATTCCCCATTAAAGACGCCTCAGGCGATTAGCTAAAAACTAACCTCTGTTTTAAAGTGAGAAAACAAGGCTTGAGACGGTGGACCACTTAGAATTGCACAGAGTTAAACTCCCACTGCAAAATCAACAGGAATCGGATCATTACAGGAATGGTCTAATCTCTGCTGATTTGGGGGGTTCGAGAATAAAAATTGCAAACTAATGTCTGTGTGTCTGTGTCTATAATTGTGGGCCATTGTGTTTATATTGTTTTTTAACGGACTGGGTCAACGTATAATCTAGGATTTAAGGTATCTCATATGATTGGCATGTTTTGCATAAACAATCGCTAACATATTGAAAGACTGACGACCTAAAAATTCGCAACCAACAATTCTTGACATAATTACGTAATGGCGTAACATAGCAAACCGTTGTGTAGGAAATAAACGCTGCCATTGTGTTACACTTATTCGTTCATTAAAACTTGGGAATTGTTTTAATGTGATAAACTGATACGAAAAAAGGATAAAAAATGTTATCCTCATCTCCATACTAACGATATTATATACGCACGTAGACACACGCATATGTACATATCTCTCTCTCTCTCTCTCTCTCTCTCTATATATATATATATATATATATATATATATATAGAGAGAGAGAGAGAGAGAGAGAGAGAGAGAGAGAGGGAGAGAGATAGATATGAACAGTAATTTATAGAGATAGATGACAAAAAACATGTTGGAATTTTTTACGGTTTCAAAATTGAATGATTTGATTTAAGGCAACGAGAATAAAATTAAGTTCAAAATTAAAGAAAAGGCCAAACAATTACATGTGGAAAGAAAAACAGGAAAAAATAAGAAAGAGAAAAAAAAGAAAGAAAAGAAAAAGGAAAAAGAAAAGAAAAGGAAAAAGAAGAAAAAGGAAGAAGAAGCAGAAAAGAAAAAGCAATAAAAAAAGGAAAGGACAAAAATGAAACGAGAAGAGAAAGAAAGAAAACAGAAAAGATAAGACGAAAAAGAAAAAAGAAAATGAAAAATAGAAACTAAGAAGAAAAAAAATTGAAAAAGAAGAAAAAAAAAAAAGAAAAAGAAGAAAAAAATAGGAAAAAAAATGCCGCAATAAGATATATAGTAGTTTATTATGAAATTTGTTTCTATGACTTACAGCATTTCAAATTTAAATGTCACATTAAGTCGAAAAGATGTCCCCTATAATATTAGAACGAGTGATTCATATGTAAATATATATCCGTCTTGTTACACAAAATTTCTGGCCAACGAATAAGCAAAGTGAAAACAAATTTCTAAATTCATAAGTTTTTTGTTAAATTTTTATAGATTCATACGATTTGTTAATGTTCTTTTTTTCTTTATTTAACTTTCCCCATTGAGACGTTTTCTTTCTTTTTTATTTATTTATATAAGCGATGATTTTCATCTTCACTAAATTGCAAACTTCCACTAAACTATTTGATATCAATCGGTATCACTTTTGTAATTTCCAACACACACTTTCCAATAACCAATATAATAGGACAAAAATAAATGGACAAGAATGAAAAAAATGGACAAGAATGAATGAATGGGCAAATAAAAAATGGGGTTGCTTTTTTTTCAACTCTTCAGTCTTATTCCAGTAAAAATAACATTATATCCGAACCTTTTGGATCGAAACTGTGTATTATGTCTTCGTGTACAGCTATTCTTTTTTGTCCTCTGCCATTGACAAAGACATCCTTCGATACTGAGGTAATTTTTATTTTTGCTCCAATCTGGAGCGACCAAGGGGAGCGTTCTACACTTTAGAAATCGACCTTGTGTCTTACTATGCCCACGTAGATAGACATGTTTTTCTATATTGGAAACCAAATAGAAAGTCAGGCTTACCCCCCCCCCCTGTCTTTTAAGAAATACTTTATTCTATGTTTTAAAAAAAAAGTTTTTGGTTGTTGTTTTTTTCTTCAGGCTAAAAGAAATTGTATCCTTTATATATAACGTTGTCCGGGAACCAACACGTTTTGGCCTCAGTCACAAAGTAGATAAAGAATAGAAAAAAAAACATCAACTCACTTTTTTGTAATACAATGACATTTATTGTATCGTTCTTTCGTTACTGCTGTGACGTCCCTTGCGTGATTGGCTTATCGAACGTGTTTTCGAACGTTATCCACTTCTCTAATATAATCTCGAATGTTTTTCCCCATCTCTTACCTTATCCTTTTTTAAAAGTCTTTATTTTTCTCTACCGGTGACGTCATTTCACATTCATTTGCATACGCCTGTCCGCGCTATGTTACGTAGCAAGGCCATCAGAATTCCCCGGAACTATTATTATTATTATTATTATTATTATTATTATTATTATTATCAGCGCTCGTTTCCACTCATGGTTTCCTTCTTTCCCCACTCCATCTTTCCCCATTGCCCACTCCTCTCTATGTTCACACTCATATATGCAACTCTCATTTATGGATTCCTAAAGAAATAAGCAGCATAAGAGAAGAAATTTCTTGATAAAAATAAAGTTACGTCCTTTTTGTACAAAGCCTTAAAAAAGAATGCCCAACCACACCCTAACGAAACCCGCACCACTTTAGAGTCAAAACATTAAAGCATTTTAGATATTATTCCCCCAGCGAAACATTGATAAAGAATATACAAACTTTGTGGATGTTTGTTTTGTAGTTTTCTTTTTAACTTTTAGCTAGACATGCGTACAAGCACATGCACAGACAACTGCCCTTTATAATTACTGACATAATTCTATGATTTAATGTGAATATTAGTGCGAACACTGGTGAGGCATAATATGTTTATATCATATAAGACGAGAGGGGGGGTTACACTAGTACATGCGTATATAAGAAAAGTGTTTCTGTGTTTGCATATTATATTTTAAAATGGGTGGTCGGAAGTTTATTTACCCGGCGGCAAGAGTTCAGGATGTGTTGACAGTCGTGCTGGCTTATCTATGTAAAATGCACATTTGGAAAAAAACAAAAAAAAAAACAGCAAATCTTAAAGGAGTACACCTTATGGATGTAATTAAATAAGCGTGGGAGACAAGAAAGGGAAGATAAACATGATGCATCCGTTAAATCAGCGAAAATCGTATTCACACTCAAGCGTGGCAGACCGACAAATATGCTATTTAAGATAGAGACGTAACTAACCGACGGACAAGACCTCTTATAAAAGTGCGATGACGCATCTGCACAATCTGAAAAGCGAAAAACTTTATGGGGATTGTCGACCTTTTTGCATATTGAGATTTGTATCTTTATATTTTCAGTGCGGAAACTAAATACGAACAAACAGTTGGAGAGCATAGCTGAACATGTGCAATGCAGACGATGAACGCAGGTCGCTGAATTGATATCAACAAAATAACATTGGTAAAAACGCCATTCTATTTATCAAGGATTGAATGTTGTTATTATCTCATCCATTACTGTTAATTTCTCTTCCTGGGGAAGCTGTTCTCTGCACGGAGATTATGCATATTCATGCAACAATCGCCCTAAATATATAAATACTTAACTTCTTACCGCTTAAAACGGGCAAAAGTTATAGCCCGTTGACCACTTTATGCCAAAGTAATGTCTGAATCCGATTAAACTTGATCTCATTTTTGCATTAAATATTAATCCCAATTAATCTATAACTGTGCATTGAACGGATATTATAATAATTACTTCGCTGCACCTTATTATAACAAAGATCCATACAAAATTTCAGCCAGATATGCTAAATAGTTTCCGAAGAAACATCTCGAGAATATGACATGTTATGCATTCTAATTCGTCTTAATCCTTATAACCCCTTACTCCAGGGATGCGCAAAGGGGATGATTGGGGTGGCCAAGCACCTGTTCGTTTTTCTATTGTTTTAAAAGTGTCCTTTTCATGTATCATAGGCCTGTATCCCACCGAGACACTGTTTTTTCACTTCAGCACTTGTCCTGAAAAAGTTATCTGCACTTCACTGCTTAACTGTACATAGAACAGATACAATAATAGCAATTTCGCTGCATCGTATCATAACAAAAATATATACACAATTGCAACCAGATCAACCCACTAGTTTCCGAGAAAACTTCTAGAGTAAATGCGATGTTCTAATGACTAATACCTATTCATTCCTAACTGTGCATTGGACGGATACCACAATACCTAGTTATCTGCACCTCATCATAAAATATTCGACATAAAATTTCAGCCAGGTGGGCCAAAAAATTTTTTTAATTTGAACAGACAGACAGACAAACAGACAAAAAGGAAATATAATATGGAAAATTTGACGAAACAGAAAATGATAGATCCGAAAGATTACTAGGTTTCTTTAATATCTGTTATGGATTAGCACAGTTGCGGATAAAACTATAAGAAATTGACGTTTATCTTTGTTAATAAATCACCGCTTATCAAGGCCCAACGGATATTCGAGGATAATGATTAATAATAAACATTTAAAGTGCAATGCTAATATATATATGTGATCTTATATCGAACGAATATCGAAACGGCAAAGCAATTGAAAACAGGCGCATGTGCGAACAAAATAATCAAAACGAAATATTAAATCAGTTTGTCTATGTCATGCATGTGGCCAATTAACCTTGCTCAAATATAGTCGCTACTCATTCGTGAAATCTACAAATTATACGTCTTTAACTCGTTAATTAAATTATATATTATCATGGCTTGCAATAAGCCACAAAGAAAACAGAACAACGGAATAGAGTTTAAAGAATGTATTACATTATATATATATATATATATATATATATATATATATATGCATATATATATGCATATATATATATGTATATACATATATATACATACACATATATATACATACATATACATACACATATATATACATACACATATATATATGCATACATATACATACATGCATATATATACATACATATATATATACATACATATATATACATACATATATACATACATATATATGCATATATATATATATATATATAATTGAAATTTATCTATTTATTATTAATGGTTCCTATATTGTATTCCATTCTATACTACATCTGTTTAGTAGTTGATCGTCATCCACCATGTGCGCTGCTATACTGGATCATCTTACTCATCACCGTTCGTCTCTGTCTACAATTTTTACTTCCACCTATAAGACTAGAAACGTAATGTTTATTAGTGAGTACTACTTAAATTTAAAATATCATTTTCATTATTCTCTGATGCAAATGTTTGGAAAATGGTTGAATCATTCTACCGCTCCGATTCAATAATCAAGAGTCAAGTATGTCCAAAGATGGAGCACTATTACCACATTAGGGTAGGTCGATTTGCAACTTTTTTCAGAAAATCAACATGGCACTGGTGATAATAGTTGGGATTTAATGTGATAAGAACATATACAAAAAATTAGATTCCTATCTTGAACAGAAAATTGAGCATTTAATTTTTAAAATCGCGTAGAAAAATGCTGAAAAATCCATCATTTTCATAGCATTTTTCACAACACTGACTTTGAAATTTCACTATTTTTATAAAATATTCAATTAAAATTGATATATTTATATGAAATACATTGACAGAAAAGTATATACATGAATTATAATTTTAATTATTAATCACACCTAGCAAAATATCTTAACTTTTACTGCATTGATTAAATAAAAATTGTAAAAAAAAACTAATTAGCAACTAAGTCTTTTAAATTTCACAATTCAAAAATATATGTGGAGATGTATTACACAATATAACAACTTGATACAAGTTACAGAACCATATATTTAAATTTTTTATTAAATGCAATAATATAAACTGTTATAATAGAACTAAATTGTTCTGTATACTTTCCTTTCGAGGAAAATGGAGGTCTAATTTGCTGGCACAATAACTTTGTAATAATGTGTCTATGTCTTGCTTTCTGCCCATATACAACTTTTTGAGAAAAATCAATTAAATTTGACCAATGTGTGGCTGCAAACTTGATAGCAGTAATCTTTTCTTTTTTTTTTTTTTTTTTGAGTTGTTCACTATTTCTGGAAAAAAACAACACACACACACAAAAAATAAAGCGGTTCATTCTTGCTGTAGCTGTGCCATTTTTAACGAGTGTTTAGTATTTAGAGTTTGAAAAACCAGTACATGTGCATCTATGTTACTATGCTATTCCTAATAGTATTTTCAAGTTAAATTTAATTTTTATCAAATTTTTGTTTATCAAATTTTTAGGTGAAAGTACAGAATAGTTACAATACAACCTCCTTCCCATATTAGGAATTGCTTTCTAAATAACAAAGTTATTTTAGCACAATAATGCACACATAACGAAAAACCTTTAAAGGAGTTTCCTTATTTACTTGTATTAATCTTTGTGGGTTGTCTGATTTTAAAACTATAATTTTAGAAGAAAAACACTGCTTAAAAACAATTACTCTTAAAAATAAAAAAATTAAAATTCGACACTAATTTTCTGCAAAGTATTTTTTATTAAGTAGAAAAACTTGAAAATTTACGTGGTTATGTTTCGTAAAGAATGTGTAGAATAAAATTGTATGGACTATTTTTTTGTTATTGTTTTAATATAAAACTGGAGTATTACCATATTTTAATAAAAATTTAAAATAGAATTTGACGTGAAATATTAGGTTGGTGCAAAAATAATGCTTTTGACGTTCATTTGAACGTCAAAAAATGACATTGTTTTTGTGTCAACCTAATAGAAAAACAAATTAAAAAAGATAAAACAAATATGTTTAAATTCACTGCAGACAATTTAAATATAATATATATTTTAAACAAGTCTTTTTCGTTTTTCCTTTCGAAATAATTAAGCCTAAATCGTAATGTTTTCAAATTAAATAATAAACAAACGTAAATTTTCAATATCAATAACGAGCGTGTTTTGCGACCGTGAAATCTAAAATGGTTCCACCCCCAAAAAGTTCCTGAAATGAAAAAGCGAACTTTGGTCGTTATTATTTAAAAAACATAATTTTGCTTTTACACTTAATATTTATTTTAGAAATTCATTATCCTCACTCATTTTATTTAAATATGTATTTAAAAATTATTCTAAATAATGATTCTATTTTCTTAACAGTACGGATTATTTTGATGACGAGACGTTCTTGACAATTCACCGAAAAACTTTTAATCACTTCAATTTTTCAACTTTTTAAGTCATTTCCTCAAGCAAAGATAACGATTTTGAGAAAAATATTTCGTGTAGGTCTTTTCTATGTCAACCCCCAACTATCATCGCCATTGCCTCACCGGGGTTCCAAAATCGACCTTCCCTATTGCCACATCAGGACAGAAGTTGCTAGAAGCACCTTATCCTGCCTTGATAAAGTTCAAAATAGACTTCGTAGCCTAGTAGGGCATGCCCTTTTCTTTTCCCTGCAACCTCTTTTCCACAATAGAAGCGTTGCGAGCTTTACCCTATTCTATTGTTATTTTCATGGTAAGTGTTCGTCTGAGCTCTAATCTATGGTCCCCCTTGCAAAACCTATACAAAACACTCGTCTCTCTGAAACCAATATCAATAATTTCCCCCATCCTTTATCTGTGCCTAAGCCTAAACGTCAATTTCATGAACTAAGTGTCTTTCTTAGAACTGCACCCCTGCGGAACTCTCTTCCGTTTGCTTGCTTCCATCTGACTACAATATTGTCGTCTTCAAGTCCAATGTAAACAAGTGATTGGTTAACCGTTCCCCTAAAGTAATCTAATTTATCAAATTTTCACTACTAACGATTACTACAATATTGTCCCATTGATTACCGTAAACTCATTAACCATTATCGTCGAGTGGCCCCGGGCTTGATAAGTGGTGACTTCTTTTATACAAAAAGCATTTTCTCACGTTTTTGCTAAAAAGATAATTTTCGTTGGCCAAATAACGTTTGAAACAGATTTTTTGCATCTATAAACGCGCATATTAAACAGACGCATCTAATGAATTGGCCCGTTCTCATTTTAAAGAATAAAAAAAAATGTAAGAAATATTTTATAGAAAATGTATATATATATTTTTTTATGTTTTCTCTCTTTTTATTTTCCTTGTCGCAAATATTTTCTACGCCTGTTGTGATACGGGTACTTTGTTTAGTCACAGATCTGGTCTGAACCAACAAACGTTCGGCGTTAGAGTCGAACCGCACGTATTTATCTACTCTTTACACAATGCGTCGCTGTCGAATGCCCATTGAGTCTCGTCGGTTGAAAGAAAAAAAAAGTTGTTTGGAAATAAACGTTGGAAAGTTTTGATAGCCACTTGACACCAGACTACTTGTATATGCGACCAAGTATCTCTTAAAGAGGCTTTTTCTGTTCGTTCCTCGATCGACCCAGTAAGTTTCAGGGTATCTATGTTTTGGGTCCCCCGACAAAAGGAGGGTGGACCTGTATATTCACTCTTCTCCGTTCGTCCGTTCGTCTGGCCACACTTTTCTCAATAACTACGCCTTGGAATTTTTTGAAATTTTGCACAAACATTAAACATGAGCCAAAAAGTAACAGAACGCCCCCCCCCATCTCTCCCTAGGGATGCCTTTCGGGTTAAAATGGCTAAAATTGACACTGTTGTGCTTATTAAAAAGAAATTGATGTCTTGGATTTTTATAAAACTTTCTGAAAAGTTGTAACTAACTTACTTCTGTATGACTTTGTTTGTCTATACTCTGCGATAACTCTTGGGTGTGCTCCATGGGCTCTTTTAGGGTTAATAAACACACTCCAGTTTTCGGACTATTTTACCATATTTGTCCCAAATTTTCTGTGTATGTCTATTTAGCAGTTTTGCATGGTGCTGAACTCAAATTTAAATATCTTATGGCCTTATAGACTTTTGGAGCTAAATAGGGGGAGGCAAATAGTGCACAGTAATTTCTTTCTTTTTTTTTTTTTTTGTATGATGCAGCACTCAAAGTTACATATGTTAAGGCCTAAAACTGCACCTTTTGTTCATTCCCACCAGGATTTGACGTCCCCTGGGGACTTTTTGGGTTAAATGAGAGAGGGGGCAAAAGCTGAACTTAGTCATTTGTTTATGCCTTCTTCACTGTGTACTCACGGGGATCATGCATGCTTCACTTGTTTTACTATTAAGTTAAAACTTTGTGTAATGACGAAAATGGATTAGAATACACAAATTGAAAGAAAAAAGGCATTTTATATACAAAGTCATAAATTGACTATCCTATAAATAGGACCTTGTGCACATATGGCAACGAGGATTATTTCAAAAGTAAATACTTCTATTTTTAACTAAAAAAATGTTGAGAACTACGAAAACAGAAGTGATGCTGTTAAAAAGAGCGGCTTTTTGTGCTCCAGGCGTTTAAATGTAATGTGAAAAAACATCGTGTTTATCTACTCATATAGTCTCCCAATAGTGACTTCTTGTATGTTGCCTTGTTTTTGGTGAACAAGAGTAAAAAGAAAAGAATTGACGTCATGATTTTCCAACAGTTCTTCTATCGACATTCAATGATAAATACGTAATATTTAAAATTGTCGATCATGTTCATATCCTGCCCTTTTGGCACTACTTTAAGTTTGCCTTTGTATGATGGCGTTTTTATCTCAGAAATTAGGATTGATTTGATAGACATTGTCATTGAATCCATTCCACAAATAGAATTCGGTTAAGATTATATTAAAACGATGAGGAATGACATCTTCTCCCGATGATACGATCATCAAAGTGCCCTCTCATATCCTTGAACGGCAATGAAAACAAAGATTGTTAGATATTTCTAATTGAAACTTGGTTGGTAATGAAAGCATAAACTGAAATTTGTTTGCAGTAAATATGGTTACATTTCGGAAAGTAATATGAATTTTAGGTTCTTTTGAAGAAAAAGGGCAGTACTATCATTGGAATTTTCCTGGTAATTTACGTAAAACGTCGAATGTGATTTTGTTCACTCAAACGCTGGCCAATTTTTCAATGAAAAATATATTAATTATGTTGTTACGTAGATAATTCAATGAAAAACGATAACAATATTATTTTTCTTGTTATGAATAAAATATAGTGATTAATTATTGGACAATTTTACGAAACCTGGAAAAAATAGAAATTCAAATCCAAGAAAAAAAAAAACATTTATTGTTAGGTAAATTTCATGAAGAAATATTTATTTTTCTGAGTGACAAAAACTGACAGTAAGTAATTTTTTAATTAATTTTGTGTGGTGTTTTTTCTGTTTATGATTATTTTTTTCAAATCAATATTTAGTTTCTTTTATAATATGCCAATGATAACAAATAAATGACTGCTGAGATTTCATTGGCTAAGCGCTTTGGTACTTTCCGGCGTTGTACGAAAACTACCCGGAAAATTCCGACGATAGCACGATCCTTATCAACATATTAATACCGTAGTACCTTTAATGTACATACGTGTGTCACGGTTTCGAGATAATAAATTATTTGATCAGGAGATCCTATTTATTAAGAAAAGAGAATAGATGATGATAACATACTATAAACAATGAATTAATTTATAGGCACCCTAATTTAGTGTGTTAACACCTTTTATCTTCTTTTTTTAATAAATAGGATCTCCCAATCACGAAGACGCAATGCAAAAAAATAATTTAAATAAAAACGTGACGTCGCGTTTGAGCCGTACGTGAAGCTAAAACATTGCCTTCTTGGATTTCTAAGATCCAAGGGTAGTATCTGTCCTGTCTAAAAAACGGTATATATATGGTTTCCGTTCGCGTCCATACTATAGAACATAAATAAGTCACAAACTCTTAAAAGGATACTGGAGACAAACCGTAATAACCCAATATATTCTGGCACTACATTAACCAGATGACTTAGATAAATAGTTTGACAGTTTTAACAAAAGGGTTACGATAATATCACGGGGTCTCCATTCATGCTGAACGTTTACAGCATGCCTAGCAGCAATATATTACACATAAAAGGTGCCGCTGTGGAAATTCCACGGATCCCACAAGTTCTACATAAATATTGAATCTTATTTAAGCTTCTACTAGTGATATTTTAGGATGGTTGCCCTATATGTTAATAGTAGGCACCGCCAAAACTGGGGGTGGGGGCAGGTATGTACTTTTTGACGGAACGTCTTTTTAAAAATCTACCACAAATAAGGTAATTATCCAATCAATACGAAATTTTCAGCGATTATTAAGAGAAGAATGAACTTTATAACAGTGTACTTATTTTTCATAAACGATATTTATATATATATATATATTGCTTACAACCCCCCTTGTTTTGAGGGGGTTCCAAATATGCTTAAAATAATCATCTGAAACTGAACAAAACATATTGTGTTGTTGTAAGGGACAGGATTATAGATGTAAAAAAAAAATTGTTTCTATATCTTATTTTGACGTCTGAATATCAGAACTTCGATTGTGTTTAATTATCCCGCTTTTGAGTTTTGAAGTGTGAAATTCGGTGAATATGTTAAGTAAAATAATTAATTTAAGTTAAGCAAAAAAAAAAAAATAATATTTATACGATAAAAGCCATTTTAAAATCTTTGATAAATAAATTAACAATTTTTTTTAACGGGTCGAACAATGCATGACTATTATTAAACAGGGCATGCTTTGAAGAATCGATACAAAAAAAAACTTCGATAAATAGTGTGCCCTTTGTGTTAAAAATAGCATCATTTTTTCGATCCCGTTTGAAAACGTTTGCCGCCTTTCGACTACGGTGGACCAAACGCGCTGAAATAATTTGTTTTTATTCTGCTTTAAATTGCCCCCCCCCCATTTTGGGGAGACTGGCCCCCACACACATACACATTAAAAATCAAACTCATACAAATGGTCACCCATCTGGTACTGGCCAGCCTCAGCGTTAATAATACATTGAAATTTTCGTCACTGAAAAATAAGTTTTTTTGGCCTGTTTGGTTTTCCATAGTTTGCTTTTTATCAAGCACAAATGTAAACATTGTCGAGATCGACGCGAAGTAACTGGTTGCCTATATGAATAAGTGGAATTATTTGAAATCCAGGTACTTATATTATAATATTTTTGCATATTCTCATAGAAAATCACCCTAAATCTTAGTTAGACAACAAATGAATAAATCAATTATTTCAAACCTTTTTTTTTTTAATATTTATGTACGTTTTTTTGTGCAAGACAAAAAATGTCAATTGTTAACTTTTTGGGAAAATTTAACATTTAACATTTAATTAAAAATAGTAGAAAAAGTTTTACATTATTCTGTTTTCTATATGATAAAATTCAGGGTTTTATCTTTCTGGAAAAAAAAAACTTACTCAGAAATAATGGATTTTAATAAATGTAATTTCGTTTTAAAAAACAACAACTTGATTTTTCGGCCATTTGTGACGGTGTCTAGTTAATAGTATAAAGTTAGTAATATTAACCCAAAGTTAGTTAAATGTTTTATTTGTTTTTTTAAGCGTATTTACTTGAAAGCGAACATAATGGCTCAGGGTTTGCCTTGCACGCGAGCTGTTGTTTTTATTATCCGCAACGGGAACCACTATTCCCGACGTACCTCCTATCAAAACAAGTTCGCATTCGAAAGCTGTTATAAACTAAAGACAGCCGAACATTGATTTAAAGTTAGACATTCCAGGAGGTTGTAAACACAAGAGGAACGACAACTTTACATACGGCTGACATTTAACTGCATAACCTTTTCACGGCTAAAACAGTTCTTTTTCTGTTGTAAAGATTAAAACAGAAAAGTGTTATCAGTACTCGTGTCATCTCCCTCTTCTGCAATGAATCCAAATACCTTCAACATTCCTTCTCTTTTTTTTTAAATGTTTATCTTCTGCTCCCTTCGTCAATTTTTCTTATCTTCCATAGTTTCTGATTTCTAGTTGTCCATTTTGAGGGATTGAGCACTATCCTTTTTGGCACTTATAATTCTCAGGTTGCTGTTTAATTTCGCTGTGTTTTTATTGCTATTTTGTTATACAACGGGTCGGGTCGCATTTGCCTCATGTTTAGAAATGTACGAGGTGCCTTGAATAGGTTTCCAGACGTTTTTCGTATGAACACTTTTAAACTTCTGCACGTTATTACAGTCAGTATAGCAGGAAATAGAAAGAAAATTACAACAGTTGAGAGAAGAAACTATTAGAGTAGAAGTCCTTCCAGTTTCTAGGGACCTCATCAGTATTGCTATGACAACAGCATATTCTTTTCCTTGTTTTGACTCTCAAGTATATATCCATTGATATCTTATATGTTTGGATCTAGAGTGATGTGGTTCTCAGTTGATTAATTGTGTCTAACTGTGTCGGATATATATTCGTGTTACATGATAAAAGGGATGTCCCCTTTTCATGTAAGTAAAAAAATAGGGAATTAATTAAATGTAAATATGAAATAGGATAGTCAAGGATTCGAACTTGCGAAGCTAGATTTGGAATTGAAAATTCCAATCATAAGTTAAAATAAATACAGAATGTTATTGAAATAAGGAATTGCAATTGTTTAGCTTACATATCTGTTATTGGAAAAGGAATGTAATGATGAAATTTGTTTCTGTTAAGGAATTTAATCGTCAATTGAAATTGTAAACATATTTTGTAAAAATGTTATTTGAAAAATAGGTTAATAAACTCGGGGTCATATCAAGTTTGGCAACGTGACGCATGTCATCCAACGTGCTTTATGAGCACATGTTTAATCATGCGATAACGTGACGAGTTCTCCATATAGATAGAGTTTTTAGATGCAGTCTGGGAGTCTGGGAGAAGAGTCGGGGAGAAGCAGAGAGGTTCAGACCGATTCTCCGTTAGAATCAAGACACCCCCTAGAAGTGAGAGGGTTTTAGAAATAACCAGGTAAAGAAACTTTGAATTCCTCAAGCGAAATCATGGACCGGTCATGAAATAAAAGACGTCATCATCTTTGTGTGTCTGCGTCTTCTGTGTTCATCATTACAACGAGAAAGGTAACGTCACGTTTATATTATATGCACAACTGTCAAAACGTAAATGTTAAACGCACTATCTCTCGGTCTATCTATCAAGATATTCATAAATCTCCTCTCATTGAATTGTTTCTCTTGTAGTAACATGTACACTGTCGATTATATATATATATATATATATATATATATATATATATATATATATATATATATATATATATATATATATATATACAGAACTGTCTCTCTTTATATGCACTCTGTCTCTATATCCCACCAATGTCTCCATCTCTCACAACATTCAACATGAACAACCTAAGACTCTAATCTCTCACTAAGACTCTCCTAAGACGAACAACAACAACAATAAAAAATATATACACATATTTGCTACTTTTAAAAATAACAACCACCGGTATATAACATTCTAGAGTCAAAACAATTATAAGAATATGATGTTGTCATAGCCTACTCATCAGTAAAGGAGTGGGATTTTTCTGCCTGTTGACAGTCGGAAGTGTGTAGGTCGAGCCGGCATAAGTGCTACGAGTTTATTAGAACAAATTCTATTAAAGTGGATTGTCATGGCAATCAGTGTTAAGAATGATTTTTATATTTGTTAAAAGGTAATAATTTTGTCGTAGTATCGTTAAATCTTATTATCCTGTTACAGCACTATTATTCTACCGATTGAAGGCCGTTTTGTAGAGTTTCTGCTATTGCCCTGGATATGTATACATTCGTTATTCTCTTATGTCTATTATAGAGCATAGTGTATCCATCAAATATGCCCATCTCGGACACAATTTTATCAAGGATGTCATTTATGAATATCCTCAATAATATGTCGCAAACCATTTTAATATATATTGTTCATATTGTTATTGCTTAAGGATCTCATAATAATTAATATATAACATTTTCTTTCGGATTATTAAATCATCTTTCGTATTTTTCTGCAATATTCCCTTCAATGTTAACCCGAAAATAATCTTCTTCGGTTAACAAAAAGAGAGTTATTTTCTATCATGATAATTCTTATCCTCATGCGGCATCATTAAGCAAAAATCTATTGGGAAATTTTGGTTATAAAATCCTGTCCCAGCCTACATATTCTCCTGATCTTGCTCCCTTTTATTATCATTTTTTTTTCGAGGATTACAAACCCATTTAGGATAACTTTATTCAATAACATGTACTCCGCCTTAAAATATACTTATGAAGGAGTATTCCACTTTAGTTTTCTTCGTGCAATCGTAACGAAAACTCCACCGACTTATCTTACATTAACCTATCGTAAACCTATGTTTCTGAGACTGTATACAGGCTTGGATTCGTTTTACCCTAAAAAACGAAAGCATAATTTGATTTAAACTCTAAAACATTGTGTTCTTTTGATTGTTCATAAACAAAATTGGGCGAAGAACTAAAAATTATTACAAATACTTTGTCCAATAATGCTTATTAACTTCTTGACATGATTAGGTCGGTCATCAAACAGAAAATAATTAATGTTTCCCTAACCAAAACACAATATTGTTGCTAAATGTCCAATTTACATTCTTAAGTCTAAGGCGCTTAACATTCGGATCTCTTCTAAACGAGCCCCGCCGCGAAGGACAGCTTCACAAAAACGTAGTAATGTCAGGCACAGTAAGAGCTTTACAAAAAATAATGCCAGGCACAGTACGAGCACACGTCAATGACATATACTCGTGAGTTTTGACAAGACATGCGCCGGATTGCAATTACGGGTATAATTAAGTTTATGGTTATGGTCAAGGTTTCAACATGAGATCGAGAAAACGCGTATTTCTCACCAAACAAAATGTAGAATAAACGTTGTGTTTTATGCAAATAATCAATATCATAAATGGATTTTAATTAATAAACCATATACATTGTTGTTGCTGTTGTTTTTCCGGGGGGGGGGAGTAAACTTTTAGTCTATTTGTGTGATAATAAAACTTCTCAAATGCACTTGTGATGCCAGGCTGTGTAAGGTGTTAACTTTGGTCAAAATCGCCTGTCCCTTCCTTCATCGGATTATTTCGATTATCGATTACCGATAATTATCTAAGTTATAGTGCTGAAAAAGCTCCAACCAGAACTTGCCCCCATACTTACAAAACTGTTTAAGCGTTGCCTTAAGGAGAAGTGCTTTCCAACACCCTGGAAAACCTCACCAGTCTGCCCTGTATTTAAGAATTCAGGTGAAAAGTCATCTCCCTCTCAGTACAGACCAATAAGTCTCCTGTGTGTGATGGATAAGTTGTTGGAATCCATATTAAATAAAAAAGTAGTCAACCACCTCAACAGAAACAACCTTCTTAGTGGCATGCAATATGTTTTCCGCTATGCAAGATCTACAGCAGATGTGCTAACGGTTATATCTCATAGGATTAGTAAATCTCTTGACAAAGGTTTCCTTTCCAAGGGAATTGCTCTTGACATATCAAAGGCCTTCGATAAGGTATGACATAAGGGCCTACTTCACAAGATTTCCAGCTACGGTATAACTGGAAATGTTTTCTCAGTCATTAAATCATTTCTCTCTGATAGTTTAATTAAAGTAGTGGTTGATGGACAGAAATCAGAGGCCCACAGTATTAATGCTGGAGTGCCCCAGGGGTCCATCCTGGGCCCAACCCTCTTCCTGATCTACCTCAATGATCTCTCAAAACACATACTTAAATCATTCGTTGACATCTATGCTGATGACACGACCATCTATGGCAACACATCAAAGGCCGTAAATGACAAAGTTCTCTCTAATTCTCTATCTTCTGATCTTGAGCGCGTGGTACAATGGGGGAAGAGGTGGCTGGTCACTTTTAATGCATCCAAAACCAAGCTTCTATCCTTACATCATCAACGCTCTGATCCCCATCTGTCATCAATTGAAATGGATGGCTCTCGTCTTGGGGAGGCTCCATGTTTGACAAGCTTCTGGGTTTGACCTTTACTCCTGATCTGAAATCGAACACGTACATCAAATCTGTTGCCAGGGACGTTGGGAAAATGGTGGGATCCTTCTACCGCCCCAGAAGATATCTCACTACTGATGCAATTCTCTATCTGTATAAAAGCCAAGTACGTCCAAGGATGGAATACTGCTGCCACATCTGGGCAGGGGCTTATAAAAACAGCCTATCCTGCCTTGACAGAGTACAAAATAGACTCCGTGGCTTAGTGCGGGATGCCCTTTTCTCTTCCCTGCAGCATCTCTCCCACAGAAGAGACGTTGCGAGCCTGCCTTTGTTTTATCGTTATTTCCATTGCAAGTGCTCGTCTGAGCTCCAATCTCTCGTCCCCCCTCGCCAATCTTTCACGAGAAACACCCGTCTGGCTGAAACTACTGTCAATAATTTTCCCCACTCTTTATCTGCGCCTAAATCCAAACGTAGATTCCATAAGCAGAGCTTCTTTCTCAGAAGTGCACGATTGTGGAACTCTCTTCCGTTTACCTGTTTCCCACCTGACTACAACTTGGATGTCTTCAAATCCAACATAAACAAATTCCTGACAAACCACCCCCTTAAGTAAGACACTCTATCAAAATCTCCAATACTAATGATTACTACAATACTATCTCATTGATTACTGTACACGCAATAACCCTTATCCCTGAGTGCCCTCCGGGTCTTGATAAGTGGTGACCCCCATGTAAAAAAAAATGCTCAATGTCCTGAATGAATTTTATCCTAATAAAACAGCTTTTTTATAACCATATGCTTTGATGTTGTTGTTGTTTTTCCGGGGGGGGGGAATAAACTTTTAGACTATTTGTGTGATAATAAAACTTCTCAAATGCACTTGTGATGCCAGGCTGTGTAAGGTGTTAACTTTGGTCAAAATAACCTGTCCCTTCTTTCAACGGATTATTTCGATTATCGATTACCGATAATTATCTAAGATATTCCTATACAAAATCTATCTAAGAACACTGGCAGGCACATAAAGTACCAGTCGTTTTCCAGCCCATAAGAAACGAACTCACAGACAGACAGATATAGTTTCTTTGTATATAATAGTAAAGATAATGCGACAGAGATAAAAGTAATAAATAAAAATAAAAATGTATTTATTTTTAAAATAAAAAAAAATGGATGGATGATATTTAAAGACTGCACAGATAAAAAAGTCATGTTATTTAATGTTACACTGGTCACATGATTAAACTTTTCCGAAACCAGAAAGACACTAGAAATTTGGGACCCCTTTCGTACATTAGCACCCAAAATACAAAATTAAGCAGGTTTTCATAACCTTGCGTTAAACTATCTTTTTTTTTTTTTTTACTACACAGTGATCACCACTTCTCAAGGCCCGGAAGCCACTCAGGGATAAGGGTTATTGCAAGTACATTAAGTTAGTGAGGAGATTTGCTGAAGTGTTTACTTAAGGGGGCGGTTCATTAGGAATTTGTTAACATTGGACTTTCTGAGGATTCTTAGCTGCGTTAAGTTTAAGTCTATTAAGACCGTGTAAGCAGTACCGACTCCGGCCCCAGGCAAACCAATCAATATCCCTTTTCCCCTTAAATAATAGTTCCCCTTCAATAATCCAAATTCTAACCAATCTAGACCATTAACGATTACTATACTACCACCTTACATTCATTAACCCTTATCCCCGAGTAGCCTTCGGGCCTTCATAAGTGGTGACTGCTTTGTAAAAAAAAAAATCAACACTTCTCTCCATAAAGTAATGTCCCTGCCACCTCACACCTATCACTTCTGTTATCTATTGATCAACATGTAATCGGAGTTGTATAAATCACACGTCTCTTTCATTTGAAACGTTAGGGTTGTTTTTGTTTGTTTTTTTTTGGTTGTGGAAAAAAGAAACCGAATGTCTTAGTGCGAAATCAACAAGAGGGCATTTTGTAAAAAGGGCGTCCGTAAGTGTCGAAATTTCCAGCCTGAGTGGTGGGTAATAGAGAGCCTGTAGGGGTGGGTCCCGCATGCCTGAGGCAAGTAAAGTTCAAACATGAAATAAATAAATAATTAGAGAGGAAGAAGAACAAGAGGATGGGGGGCGAAAGAGAGAAAACAGCTTTTCTTTTACGTGGATCTTGCACACGTGTTTTGTAATTGAGAAACTTGTCATCTCAGCTCGAAAGTTCCCTGGTGTGGCCGAACTGTTTTTATTGATTAACCTGTGTCCATTTAGTGTGTCGTCCATAAATTATATATGTATGTCTATAATATAAAGCTGAGCGTCTGTGTGTGTGTCTGGTCACGAATAGGCTCCTGGTTGACTATTCTAGAAAACTAATCATATATAATGATAGTAGATGTATCAAGACACGGGAATGAGCATCTTTGATCTGGCATAATGATGATTCATTAAAATTGTGGGGTCTGCGTACGTGCCTGGTCCACAAAGTCTGGTTGGTTGGTTGGTTGTTTTTGTATTACGGCATATCAACCCTTTTCGGGTTATTTAATGCCGAATCCAAAGATTTTGAAGAAAATTTTTTTTAATAGAATATATTTGTTGTTGTTTTCACGTCGGTTTCTATTTAACCCATAGTTGGGACCCTAACAGTTACTACCACTCGGAGTCAGAGTGGACCTGGGAGCAATGGTAATTAAATGGTGGCTCCACACTCCCCAAAGCCCACAAGCTGGGGCCTCACCACTGGATATAGTTTAAGGTCATATCCAGGACCCCCATTGAGGGGGGGGGCAGTCGGCGTATTCTAATGCCCCACCGACAGGGCCAACAAAGTATGGAAATAAAAAAATTAAAGATTAAAAAAAACGTTTTTGATATAGATGTACATAATAATACTTTCATAAGTATGTTTTAACTTAAATAAGGATGGTATAATAAAATTGTGGGTCTGCGTTCGCGCCTGGCCTCCATAGAATGGGAATGGGCACAAACTTTAATAATGACTTTTCATATCTATCTGCGTAAGTATACTTTGATAACTGTTTCAGTTTGAAGAAATATGGTATAATAAAATGTGTATGTGTGTGTTTTAAAATGTGCATGTATGCCTCTAGAATGGTAATTTCAATGTTATGCTGGCTTTTAAAGCATAAAAACAATGTTGTTTTTATATTTATATTTATTATATATTTATGCTTAAAAAAAACTCCATAACCTTTAAATTATATATACAGAGTGGAATGATAAAAATTGTCGCCTTAGAAAAGACAATATGATTCCATTTCCGTTTGATGAAAACGGATTGATGAAAACATATATATGAACAAAGATGGTTGAACAAACACATAATGTTAAATCTTCTGTGGACTATTTTCTCCCTGCAGTGAAATGCTGTCATGCATTTTTGTTTTTTTTGTTTTTTTTGGGGGGGGGGTTGTACTAAAGTAAAGAATTTCGAAAAGAGACGCTATTGACATAAGAACCGTTTGTTTCTGCACAACGAAACCAATCATATATATATATATATATTTAAAAACAAAACAGTATATTAAATCATGGCTCCTCATCAGTGTTGATCAAACACCACCTCCCTTAAAACACTCTTCCATTTGCTTGTTTTCCATCTGACTACAACTTGGATGTCTTCAAGTCCAACATAAACAAATCCCGATAAACCGCCCCCTTAAGTAAGGCACTTTATCAAATCTCAATTACTAACGATTACTATGATATCCCATTAATTACTGTACACGCAATACCCTTATCCCCGAGTGGCTTCCGGGCTTTGATAAGTGGTGACTACCATGTAAAAAAAAAAAAACGTGAACAAAATTATTTTTAATACAGGATCTAGTTTGTTTGTTTTTTCAATATTGCTAACCAATTCATGTCACTTAAAAGATATTTCTTACCTGTGTCATCCGTCGCTTTCTCCACAATTTGGTGTCTATTTGCAAACTATTGTTTTTATAGTTTGGTTGAATCCATTCTACTACTTACCACCCCTTTTATTGTTATTAGTATTATTTTATATATTTACAATCTTATTTACTTATAGCGCCTCTATAATTATTAGTTAATAAAATATTATATATATATATATATATATATATACAAAAATATGAATAAAATTAAAAATAATATAAATAGTTACATTATATATATAGTTTAATTTTTACCCAATACAAGCAAGTGTAAACTTTAGTCTAATATAAATAAGAATATTAATAATATTTATAAATTAATATATTATCCTAACCAAATAATAAAAAAAACTCAATACAAACACAATAAGGAGTAGTGCGTGTCATAAGGAAAGGAAATCAAGACTGTAAATTAAAATTTACAAGAAAATCTATTGTTCGACAGAAAATTCTAAAAACAATTTTCCATGAATGCTATTCTTTACTACACAGGAAAGAAAGAAATTAACAGATTATTATTATTATTATTATTATTATTATTATTATTATTATTATTATTATTATTATTATTATTATTATTATTATCATCATCATCATCATCATCATCATCATCATCATTATCATCAGATTATAGCCGAGCTAAGAATTTGTTGGTTTTTGGCATTAAATGAAACAGCACTTTAGTCATAAAGTGCAGAAAAAAACTGTGTTCATGTCAGTTAAAAACATGTGAAAATAGGGAGGAAATAAGGAAAGAACAAATCGGGAGTAGAAGTTCTAAAGGGCATGAAATCTTACTCGATGGCAAATCCAAAAGGCAATGGATAAAAAAATAACAACAAATAATCAGAAGTTCAAGGTCATTAGGACGCACAAGAGAGTTGTAGAGTGAAAAATAATCTGATTGCAAAAGTAATTTCAAAGCAAGAAATAATTCGATTGGCAAAAAAGTTCAATGTAGTTTAAAGGAATATAAAATATGCCTCTTGTAGGTGTCCATTTTGCTGGTTAGCAGGTTTGTCAGAGATATGTTCGTCGATTGGGAATAAGTGCAATGAGTTTATCAGAGCACATTCCGTTATAATACTTGTAAAACTGGCACAGAGACGCAACATTGCGGCGATGGGACAGAGGTTAGACCCTAGTTGACAAAATGGAACCTATTAGGTTGGAGACATTTTTTAGATCTTATCAAAGAGGGAGAGACTAGTGATAGATGCACCAGCCCAGATGTGTCAACAATACTCCGTGCACGGTAGTTTTGTATTAGTGTAAGTAGGTTTTCTAACACAATAGAGAGAGCACATCTTCCTTGCAGCAGCCTGCAATATCCTCAATATATTTGTTCCTGTTCATATTTCCTGTGAATGTTAAGCCGGGAAGTTTGAAAGAAGAATTCTCAGATAGGGAGTTATTTTTTTTAAGCCATTTTTTTTATTTCTTTTATGGAAATCGTTCCCAAAACTCTTATGTTAACGTGTCACATCGTTCTCTTTTGCTTTCCACCAAAAAATGCCGCTTTTTTTCCTTTTTCTTTTTTTTTTTACGTTGGCGTGTTTTTGCAGAAAAATATTTTCGCCTTAAAAAACTACATGAGTCAATCGTGAAGTTACATACTTCTGCCTTACAATGTAAGGATGGGCCAACGTATTATCTGGCCTTAGGGTTTTATATATATAACGTATTCGTGAAGCTATACTATGGAAAATTGCTAACTCATTGGTTGAAGACAAATGGAGAGCGCTGAAAATGGGAATTATTTTATTTTAATTTTTTAATGGAAATCACTCCAGACAAGGCATAAAGCCACATGACGGAAGGAGCAAAAACGTGCCAACGATGTGTTAGATGGAATAAATTGAAAACACAGCAATTCTTCCCTCTTTGTCATAAACATCGCTGCTGAAATATGAGGACTAAAAGAATAAAATAAGGAAAGTGAGAGTTAATACGAAATATGTAAACCTACACCAAGGTACATAATTGGTTTTCTCCCACTGCAAAAACTGTGACACCAGAGCTGGAAAGTGGGATTGAGAGGTCAGCGCCCCCAAGGATGAGGCACCGTGACATGTAAAAAAATGCCTGCGTAGCCCCGTCCGCATTCCGCGGTAAGGGCGCCTCAGGTGGTTAGCAATAAATTAACCTCTTCTCAAAGAGAGAAGGCAACGCCTGGGAGAGTAGACTTAGAACTGCACAGAATCAGCATTACCCCGTAATTAACAGGGAAAAGGTCATTACAGGAATGGTCTGATCTCTGTTGATTTGGGTCGGTAGAGGATAAAAATCTCTAGCCGGATATATAAAGGAATTGTTTTTCATGAAAAGTGGACTAATATTAGCAAACAAAAATGCAAGGCTGTAGACATCAATATGTTCTAATTTGTAGTAGATGTTACGCTACGAGATGTTAATGAATGTATAATAAATTTGATGTAATTTTCACTTTAGTTTTATTTTTTACACGGGAGACATCACTTATCAAGGCCTGAATGACACTCGAGGATAAGGAATGTCAGTGTAAGGCGCTTGGTGAGACAACAGCGTAATTATCAGTTGTGATGGAAATAGGGTAGAATTTGATTATTTAAGGAAGCGGCTCAGCAAGAATTTGTTTAAATTGGACTTGAAAATCGACTATGCTGTTGCCAGCTGGTAAACAGGCATGCAGTACAGAGTTTCACGGACGAGTACTTGTAATATAAATTATGCTTGCAGATTTTTTGTTTGGTTTTTATTTTTATTTTTTATTTATTTATTTTTTCTAATTTTGCTTTATTTCGGTCGAGAATAAAATAACGGAATCCTGGGGCGAAGACAACGTGTGGCCATTTTGTAAGGAGGGCGTCCGTAAGTGTCGAAATTTCCAGCTTGAGTGGTGAGTAATAGAGAATCTGGGGGTGAGCTGCAAGCCAACGGCCAGAAAAGTTCAAATGAAATAAATAAATAAATTATTGGAGAGGAAGCATAAAGAAAGATGGAGGGGTGAAAGAAAGGCTAAAAATACCCCCCTACGTGGATCTTGCACACGTGTTTTTTAATTGAGAAACTTGTCATCTCAGCTAGAAAGTTCCCTGGTGTGGCCAAACTGTTTTTATTGATTAACCTGTGTCCATTTAGTGAGCCGTCTATGAAAGTGTATAGAACGTATATATCCAAGGGACTTTTAGACACTTTATCCGTCAGTAAGTCGAAATGTTGTTTGTGTCGGCATTTTTCGCTCATAAAATATACACTAACACGTTTTATATTAAGCTCGATTTTTTCTCTTATTGAAATGTTCCCAAAAAAGGTTCTTATTCAGAATTCAACTTAATAAAAAAAAGTTGAAAATGTGTCGAGACTTAAAAGTGAAAACTATAGAACACACAGACAAATTGTTTTTGTTTTTTTTTACATAAAAACTCATTTCTAGATGCAAATATAAAGAAATTTTTCTAACCAATTTCGGATTTAAAATCCCTTATCAGAGAAATAGTTCTTAAGTTTTGGTGTTTTTTTCTTCCTCGAAAATGAGAAGCACATTCTCATGTTGCTGTTATCGAGATCGCCCTGGTTTGTAACTGTACATAGAACTCTCTAGTTAGTTATTTGTAGTATCTGTTCTGGCGAATGCTGCAGTTTGAGACCATTGCGCTTGTTATTGATCCATGTAGGGGCAACCCTATATACCATTCCCCCTTCCCTCTCACCCTTCACTCCACATAAAAACCGACCTCGTGTCATATTTTGCTTGAATGGAGAAGCAAATAAATAACTGCTACTACTACCACTACTAATACTACTACTACGCCGAAAAAGCGCGCGATCACCGAATATGAAGCTGTAAACGCGTCGACTCCTAGAAGCATCCTAAATAAAGTGATTGAACCTGTAATGATAAAGAGTAAAGCTGCATGAATGTACAATATCATATTTAAGCGCATTTGACAACTGTTAAGGTTGCCTCCCCACCACCACATCCACCACCACCACCACGTAATATTAGTCACCGATCGCATACGCTTTGCATTGTTGAAGCAGCATGGAAGAACAATTGTTCTCTCGTTCAAGTTTCGTTGACTAAACAATATATTATTTTTTCACAAGTTTCTTGTTCAAGCCAAACATTCACCAGCTATCTCATTCATTCCGACTGAGAGATCTTTTTTAATATTGTAACCATTCCTTTAAAATGCAAGGGTTTGTATTTCTCTTGCACTTGGTTCATCGGGTATATTTGCCGGGTAGGTTTTGAACTTATTTTTTTATGAGACCGGTTTCTCTTATAATTACCTGAATTTTAGGAATCTTCCCAAGATTCCAGTTTTTTTATATGTCATGCATAAAGCCTTGGTATTTCGTTATCTTTTCCCTCTTAGCTTTGTTTAACCCTGCATCACTGGAGGGCATTAACTTCTACAAGGTTGCTTTTTTATCCACATCAAAAAAGTAACTATTTTCCTTTACATTTTAAATATTTTCCAGATACATCTGCCTTACTTAAAAAAAATGCTAGTTTAATTTTTGTTGTCTTGAAAAAAACGCCCAATATTTTTGCTGATGAAGAGATTTTGTTTCAAAAAGACAAATGATAAAATTATTGTCCAAGACTTATTGTCTATCTCAATAAAAGCATCGTTTCGGAAACGATTTATTGATTTTGTTTGTTCTTCCTTATGAAACTGATTTTTAATTTTAATTTCAAATTATCAATCATTTTACTCAATATTAAAATAGCTCTAGGATATTTATGACTATCGAGTTTATTATATATCTGCATTACAACGAGCACTGTTTTCTTTTATTTTATTTTAATTGTATCAATGAATTTACTAATACATTAAAATAAACTTTGCTCTCAAGACTGTTGTTCTAATACCCTTAATATATATATATGTGTGTGTGTGTGTGTGTGTGTGTGTGTGTGACGTACACTGCTGCCTCACAGTTTACGTGCTTGTTTTGGTAATTTATACGTTATTTAATGAAACAGATAATGAGAATATCCACAAAGTGATAAATGAGACACGTACCGTTAATTCGCGAAAACGTCAAAATTAAAATTTTGTTGCAGAAAATAAAAGTTTACACGAAGAATTAAATTTCTCCATCATTTGGACGGATAACCAATTGAATGTCGATATTGAAGCAAATTCGAAATTGCAATAAAAAACAGACATAAAAATAAAATAAAAAGTGGCCTCTGATGATCGCCCCTGTTTATTGAAACTATCCGAAAATCAGCATCCAGCATCGCACTATAATGATAACAGTTTCGCAGTTTGATATTTATGAGTTTAAGGGGCGTGGTTTTCAATTTCCGTTATTTTCCCCTCCATAGGAATAATGACCCTCCCACAGACACACGCACGAATAACATCCCGTTTTGGAAGACTAAAATAAAATAAAATCCGTTTATACACAACGGAAGGAAATAGAAAGCAAGAATAGTAATATATTTTTTAAGTAACATCTCATCAATTGCTATTCCATGAAGTGTTGATTTAAGATTAAACCACTTTCACGTGTTTGTTCAGATTTCAAATTATCGGTGAAATGGAACATTTATTATGACAAAAAATACATGAAAGGCAGATAAATTATTTCATCGTCAAATATAGCATACACACACAAACACACACACACATATATGTGTGTGTGTTTGTGTATATGTGTGTATCTGTGTGTATCTGTGCGTTCGCATATATATATATATATATATATATATATATATATATATATATATATATAAACCGGCTCCCTGGGTGAGGAGGGTGTGGGGACACCCAGCAGGACAAAAAACAAGACCTATCAAAGGTCGGATGAGCTTCTTATGAGCCAACGGCCATCTCCTGTAGCCAGAGTCGGTACCAACGTATCGACCTTGTCTTTCCTTGGATTCTACCGGCTCTGGTCAAGTTCCACTCGTGCCGTTTGGACAACGCACGAGTTTCTTCGCCCAGGCTCTCGCAACGGTGGAAGATAGTTACGAGTTAAAAGTCTAGTCAAATTGACGCCGCGACCAGACGTTTCGGATCCTCCGCTACGGTGGGAGAGGCTATTTAGCCTCAGTGGGTGGCTACCGCCCGCCTCAAACCAGGAAGCGTCTGGTCAGTAAGGTGCTACCCCGTCACGTCCGCCGCTTCGATGGGGTGGTCAGGCAATCATAGACGTAATTCATTCACCTGTTACAATTCACAATTCAAAGACTACTCTCCGACTCAGAAGTTGGAACATTCGTACATTGTGCCCGGGCTTCACGCATGACCCGGATCTCAACCTTCGTGCATTAGGTCTGCCTCGTAAGACCGCATTACTTGACCGTGAACTTGCCAAGCTGTCTGTCGACATTGTCACTCTACAGGAGACCAGATTGGCTGGAACTGGTTCCATCTCGGAAAAAAAACTACACTTTCTCTTCTGGACTGGCAAAGCAGAAGAGGAACATCGCATCCATGGAGTAGATTTTGCAGTGATAAACAAATTACTCAGAGAACATGTAGTCGACACTCCGGTCAGCATTTCAGAGAGAATTAGGACACTGAAGATCAACTGCGCCGATACACCAGTACACCTCATCAGCGTCTATGCGCCAACGCTGCCTAGCGAAGATCATGTGAAGGATGAATTCTACGACTGTCTCAACGAAATACTGAGCAGGATCCCAGCCAGCGATCACCTCCTAGTACTCGGAGACTTCAACGCCAGAGTCGGTGCAAACCATACTGCCTGGCCTGACATCATTGGTCACTTCGGTACTGGTAAAATAAATGAAAATGGTCAAAGAACTCTGGAGCTCTGTAGTTGTATTGCAAACACCTGGTTCAAACAGAAAATGTGAACATCGTGTCTCTTGGAGACACCCTCGTTCCAAACATTGGCACCAATTGGATCTTGCATTGTATAGAAAAAGACACATTAGTTCTGTCAAACGATCAAAAACCTACCACTCCGCCGATGGTGATACCGACCACTCACTTGTCCTGACACAACTCGATCTCCCGAACAAGAAACCTGCACGATTCAAGCCAAGACTACGTCGTAGTCTCAACACAACAGCAATGAAGAACAACGACAGCATCAGTGCGTTTCGCACTGCCCTCGAAAATAAGCTGAGAGATTATGCACCAGCGGAAGCAGTGAACTTGAATAAATCCATGGAAATCCTGCAAACTGCGATGCATGACGCTGCAGTCACACCCTTTTGAATTAAGCGGCCGCCTTGCGAAGACTGGATGGCTGAAATGCAGAAATCTTAGAACCTCTACTACTGTCCAAAAACGATGCTCACAAGAACTCGCAGTCAATTCCAGAAAGCTGCTCGGCACTGTGCAAACAACTACTGGAACAACCTGTGCGACGAAATCCACACTGCTGCTAACTGCGGTAAACTACGTGTGATGTACTCTGGATTCCGCAAAGCAACTGGACCGAGCGCAAAGAAATTTTGGCCTTTAAAATCTACTACAGGGGAGCTCATCACTGATCCTATAAATCAGCTTGAACCCTGGGTGAAGCATTACTCTATTCTATATGGTGAACCGCGCAACATCACAGTTACAGCTTTAAATTCCACTCCGAACTTCGACACCCTAATCGAACTGGACAACACTCCATGTCAGAACTCGAAGTAGCTCCCCAACACACGAATGTAAGGGAGGCCTCAGGTACCGACGAGATTCCAGCAGACCTGCTCAAGAGCAATAAGTTCCTGCTCCCGCACTTTACGACATCCTCTGCACCAGTTGGCGCAACGGAAAATTTCCAACAGCTATGAAAGATGCTAAAATTGTCACTTTATTCAAGAAAGAAGACAAAGGAGATTGCAATAACTACCGTGGTATATCTTTACTCAGTGTCACCGGCAAAGTCTTTGTCAAAGTGCTCCTTCCAAGGCTCCAGCAGATTGCAAACCGCGTTTATCCAGAATCGCAATGCGGCTTCCGCAGCGGGCGCTCAACCAGACATGATATTTTCAATGCGTCAAATCCAGGAAAAATGCAGAGAACAACGTAGACCTCTCCATATCGCATTTGTGGACCTCACGAAAGCTTTTGACATGGTCAGTAGAGATGGTCTTTTTGCCATCCTACAAAAGTTGGGCTGTCCACCAACTCTTCTTAGTTTGATAAGATCGCTCCATGATAACATGACAGCCACAGTCTTCTTCGAGGGTGACATGTCTGACAACTTCCCCGTATGCAGTGGAGTCGAGCAAGGTTGTGTGTTGGTTCCCACACTGTTCTGCACCACGCTTTTGGAAATCATGAGGACGAAGACAGTGTGTTCCTTCATACTCGCTCTGATGGAGAACTTTTTTAACTTGGCTCGCCTACGCGCCAAAACCAAGATTCGAAAATCCTAATACTTAAGCTGCTGTTTGCAGACAATGCTGCATTGGTTTCGCACTCCGCAAGTGGACTCCAGCGGCTGCTTGACAAATTGAGTGCTGCTTATGTGGATTTCGCACTGGTAATCAGTGTGAAGAAGACAGTTGTGATACACCAGGGTGACGCATCACCAATCACCATCAATAGCCACGAACTACAGACTGTCGAGAACTTTGCGTATCTTGGATCCAACATCAACAAGGGAGTATCCATTGAACAGGAGCTACAAACGCGCATAGGTAGAGCAGCGTCTACTTTCAACCGACTACGTGAAAGAGCATGGTTCAATAAATATCTCACTACTCGCACAAAATGCCGCATCTACGAATGCTGTGCCTGAGTGCCCTATTGTATGGAGCAGAGACTTGGACCACATATGCTCGTCACGAGAAAAGACTGAACGTCTACTTCCTCCGATGCTTGCGACATGTCATGGGCATCAATTGGTGGGATAGAATCGCCAACGAAGAGGTGCTAAGACGCCGCTCCTTGTTCCAGACACTCAAGATACGACGATCGCGCTGGCTTGGACACCTGCGCAGAATTCCCGATGGCTGTCTGTCTCCCTAAGGATATCCTCTACAGCGAACTGGCAAATGGATCAAGAAGACGCGGTCGTCCGGTGCTGTCCTTTAAAGACGTGGCCAAACGGGATCTGATCGCTCTTGATATCAATATGAATGTGTGGGAGGAGCTAGCCGAAGATAGACGAGCATGGAGGCGTGCCTTGAGTAAGGGTGGCGAAGGACTTGAGAACCTTTGGTTCGAGAGGCTGGTTCAGAGAAGACAAAACTAGTGACTACGTTTACTGTTTCTTGCATTAATCTTTCGTAGATTGCTTGCCATTACATGTATATATAAACATATATATATATATATATATATATATATATATATATATATATATATATATATATATATATAGTCATCCACATACAGTACTGTTTCGCTGTTTCACAGCTCATCAGTGCGGCTAGACAGGCAACTACCTCAAGCCAGAATTGAAACCCGACCGTACTTCATTTAATCACATAAATCAATACACGAAAGTATAAATTTATTGTATTTACTTCAACAGTGCTCAATACGTAGGTAGAGTTAGGTAGTAAGTTATAAAATATATATGGCAATTAAGCTACACAGAATATTATGCGTTTCATCCAGGCTAGAATTAATCAGGCTTATGCGAGGATTTGTGGTTGTCTCGCGTTTTTATATGCGCACATGTGCGTATATAAAAAACGCGAGACAACCACAAATCCTCGCATAAGCCTGATTAATTCTAGCCTGGATGAAACGCATAATATTCTGTGTAGCTTAATTGCCATATATATTTTATAAGTTGATATATATATATATATATATATATATATATATATATATATATATATATATATATATATATATAAGTAGGTAATGCTACGTTACATGTTAAGTCTAAAGCACATAAAGGCCAGCCCGTCTCATTCTGGTTTTGTTTCTCTATTCAAAAGGAGGGTGTTTCGTATATAGACTCAAGTCCGTTTGTATGTCTGTCTGAGTCCTGACGATAAAGTGAGAAATAACCAGGCATGTTAAAGCGGTTAGACAGGATGAAGGAGTGTAGGTTAGATATCCGGGGTGTTTGCTAGGAGTCAACATCATCTAAATTAGTTATAGGTTGGTTTGTGACAACAGAATATTCTTTTCATTCAAGTGACTCTCGTGTATATATCTGACACAGTTCGACACACTTAATCAACCAAGAACACATCACTCGATATAAAACATCTAAGATATTAACGGATATATACCCAGAAGTCAAAACAGCGAAAAGAATATGTTGTTGTCACAGCCCTAGTTATAAGCCCGCGGATATTCATGAATGCAAGGGAGGAGGCAATTTGGTTTTGTTTGAGTTTAAGTTTAGTTTAATCGTAATTTTTTTTATATTGAACTGTCATTTTATTTTATTTAAGATTTTCAGTTTAAGGATGAGATGTGAAGGACAAAGTTCTTGTGCAGAATATCAAACATGCAACACAAGTCGACTATCAGCCGACTCTTCAACTACATCTGATTATTACGTTAAATTTGCTTAATATATTTGATAACCTTTATCAGAATATATATATATATAATTAATAAAATTATGATTATATATCTGAACACACACACACACACACACACACACACACACACACATATATATATATATATATATATATATATATATATATATATACAGGGTGGCCCCAAAAAAACAGAGGACATTCAATTGTTTTTCTGAGCATTTTACAGTCAACGGAGAAAAAAGGCCAAAGAACTTAGTGCTTGGATGTGTTGTTTTGAATATAATAAACTAGTTATGACCAAAGTTTCATTTCCTTCGGACAAAACATTAAGAAACGGAGGCTAATTAGAGTTGGGGCCGTTTTTTGTTTTTTGTTTTCTTTTTTTGGTCACCATGTATATATATATATATATATATATATATATATATATATATATATATATATATATATATGATGTTTTTAATTGTAATAGTTTTTATATCCACAACTCTAATGGGACACCATTTCTTTTCATTCTTACTCGACAGGCTTTACATTGGCTTAATTAAAAATCAAACACACTTTTAAAAATAAGTGAAAACAAAAAAAAAGTTATCCAGGAATGTAGAAGAGTAATATAGCCTGTATTTTTAATAATATTTACTTATATATTTATTTTCACATCTTTATTGCGTTTTATTTTTTTATTTGCGGACTGTTATCTGCATCCTCATAATTGTTGGTTTCACGACGTTTCGGCCAACTATTCATTTTGCCTTCGTCAGGTGGTTAAAAGCGACGGGATAAGAATGCTGAGTCTCTTAACTCTTATCCTTCATTCAATAGTTGTTGTCGTCTCACCACTTTTTTTTTTTTTTTGCTAATAAATTCAAAACTATAAAATTACTCATCTCAAAGGGTTCCAATGATAAAATAATATACCATTCCCTTCGGACTCGATGATGAAAGACCGAATTAGAACGAAAACTTGGATATATAACACCAAAAAAAATGTCCAACCTTGATCGCCATCCAGGGTCCGTAGCGCAGTGGATAGAGGCGTTGAATATCTAAGGTTCCATTGTCTGAAGATAGCCGTTTCAATCCTACTCAAAGCCAGTCAGAGGATTAGTTGACTAAAAAACGTGGTGAGAAGACAACTGAGGATGCAGTTAGGAGATTTAGTATTCCTATTACATCGCGGTTAATCGCCTGACGAAGGCCAGAGGAATAGTTGGCCGAACCGTCGTGAAAACAACAACTATAAATATGAGGATAACAGTCCGCAAGCAAATAAATAAATTACTCATCTCAAAGGATTATATTAATAAAATGTAAATATATTTTGCAAATAAAACCGATTCAACACCATTTATTTATGATATATTATCGCATCCTTTCCGAACCTATCCTTTGTTTCTAAAGAGAGAAGGAAGAAAACACATGCAACGTTCTGTATAATTCTTATTAGCTCGATATTTGTCTATAGTCGTGTCTTCGACTGCAACACACTCCCAAAACTCTTTGTGTATTTAGGAATTAATGCATAAGGAAAAACTACTTTGTTTATCCTTATGCACTTGCCTCCCCACGAGGACAGAGTTAGACAAAAATCGATTTTCTATGTTAACAGAATCTATTTTCCCCGAAGAAGGGAGTGTTGAAAGGGACAAGAATAAATATTACCTCAGTTGAGAAGGATTACTCTTTCACTGAGCGAGAACAAAATATGAATTGAAGTAAGAGAATTAATACAACACTTTTCTGACTTTTATTTTAATTTTGAATCTCAATTTCCTTCTCACTTTCCAGGATTAAACACGAGAAGTGCGGTTAGTGTATACGCAACTCTTGCTTTATACTAAACCTTCTTCCAGAAGGTATCAGCTATTTTTCGAAAGAGAAGGGTGTGACATAAAAGTCGCCATATACAACATAAATCACGTTACGGCGGCAAGTGGGCTATTCAAAGCCCTAAGAGTCTTATATTGGATCCACTCGTCAAAAAATGACCAAACGCGAACTGGGTGGTTTCTTGACGCCCGACCCGTTCCCGGGAGAGGCGAGGAGTGGGGGGGGATAACTGTTTTTCTTTCCGACTCGTAAGTATAAGAAGCACCGCACTCTTACCAATCTCAAGAGCATCTGGAAAGAAGATGGCTTGATGTACGAGCTGATGCGGAAATACATAAAGCTGAATACGCAAGTTGAATGGACAATGCGGATTTCTGAAATGTTAAGGAGCAATGATAAAAATGAAAGGTTTTTGACAGAATCTATGAGATCATGTTTAAGAAGTTGTATATAAAAAGAAAGTATAAGTGGGCAATTTTATTTCGACATTTTTTAGCGACCCCCGCTTTCCCCAAATAGTTAAAGTTAGGGTTAGTGTAATAGGACAAGATCGTATATTTAAAGCTTACATATTTTGAACGGCTGAATTCCATGGAAATGAAATAGCATTTGTCTTTGTAACAGAGAATTTCTTTTTAATAACATCCAATGTAAACTGAAGTGTAAATATCTTCCTTGGAGCCAACAGAAGAGAGTTTGGGTAAAGTCTCTCTCTCTCTCTCCCTCTCTCTCTCTCTCTCTCTCTCACACACACACACACAAACACACATATATATATGTATATATATATATATATGTATATATATATATATATATATATATATATAGAGAGAGAGAGAGAGAGAGAGAGATATATATATATATATACATATATAGGAACAAAGAATTAATAAAACATGTTAAACCATTTTAATAAGAGTTAAAAACATTTCATTTTCAAAAAGGAGACACAAATTAATTGGATTATCCTTAATCGGTGGCGTTTCAAAAGAGATACTTTCCTTCTAATCAGGGGATAGGAGTTAGAAAAAAGCGGAATTGGATTTTACTTGATATATATATATATATATATATATATATATATATATATATATATATATATATATGTGTGTGTGTGTGTGTGTGTGTGTGTGTGTGTGTGTGTGTATACATATATATATATATATATATATATATATATATATCATCTTTCTTTTGTTGAATTTGACGGTGTGAAATTCCAAGAAAGCATCCCCTGTCATGGACATGCGTCAGAAGCAAATATCAATTCCTAGCAAAAGTACATTGAGAATGCTGATGTCTATCTAGAAAAATTATACAGCACAAAAGGTCGTTCGATTTAACGGTACTATTTCTATCTTCGTCGCTCTGTGTGTGTGTGTGTGTGTGTGTGTGTGTGTGTGTGTGTGTGTGTGTGTGTGTGTGTGTGTGTGTGTGTGTGTGTGTGTGTGTGTTGGGACGATAAATCGGAATCGTAAAAATTATAAGTGTTTAAAGTGTCTGCATCGGTATCGGAAAATACTTAGTTTATTTTCCGGTTCCCAAAACTATTCCGCAAAATTATATGTTAAAATTAATTTTACATCGTTGGTACCGAAGTTAAAATGATAAATATTTATTTTTAATAAGCAGTAATTTTTTTAAGGGTGGGGGCGACAGTGCGCCAAATTTCATTCAATCATCAAAACAAATTTCTACAGAGAAAAAAAAACTTATTTTTACATACGAATAAGCATAAAATTATATATGAAAAAACACGTTTATTATGTTTTTAAATCGAACAATGGAGCTGAAGTCGATGTTTCGCTTTAAAAAAAAAACAACTAACTTTGTTGATAAAAACTCTGTGTGGCGTACCACTAAAATCTTTTTTTTATAAAATAAAATTGAATAAAGTTTATTTTTATAAAAATCTTTATACATTTATCTAGCTAATAAACATACAATTACATATGAAAACCCATGTGCATTATTTTTTTAAATCTAACTTATGCAGCAGCAGGGATGAAGTCGTTATTTTTCTAAAACGAAACTGACTTGTTTTCATAAAATTATGTATATGTACCGCTAAAATATTTTTTCTTAAGAATGAAATTGAATAAAATTTATTTTTACGAGAATCTTTATACGTTGAAAGTAAAACAGTTTCAAGATACGTAAACAGGGGTGAAAAATTAAGTTTTTCTATTTATATTTATAAAAAAAATTTCGAACTTATCTCCCTTGCATAATTTTTAAATTTTGATTAGATATTACATAAAAATAATTTAATATTTTTATACTTACTTTTATATGTATTTGTTATATAAAAGATAAAATTTTTTTTTATATATTTCATTATAATTTTTGCGTTTAGAATGATGCATTTTAAATAAAAACGAGAACTTGAAGATAGACTCTTAAAAATTGAAATTAAAAATAATAAACGTAATTTTTCATATATGATTTAATGTAAATCTTTTAGATGAACGATAAAGATTCCTTTTTAGAATAGGGACAGCCAAACGGAAGAAAAAATCTACCAAAAATCAAGTAATCAATATGAAATTTTCACCGATTATTACGTGAAGGACGAACTTTATAATGGTGTATTTTTTACATAATCGATATTGTAAATAAAACAAACAAAAAAAAACTTTTAAAAAACACCTGCTCACGTATCAAGTTTATTGTTGAAAATTAGAAATTTGAATGTGTTTAATATTTTTTTTTATATAGATGGTAGTCACCACTTATCAAGACCCGGGGGCCACTCGGGAATAAGGGTTATTGCGTGTGCAATACTCAATGAGATAATATCGTAGTAATCATTAGTATTGGAGATTTGATAAAGTGTCTTACTTAAGGGGGCGGTTCATCAGGAATTTGTTTATGTTGGACTTGAAGACATCCAAGTTGTAGTCAGATAGAAGACAGGCAAACGGCAGTGAGTTCCACAGGTGTGCAGTTCTAAGAAAGGAGCTTTGTTCATGGAATCTACGTTTTGATTTAGGCACAGATAAAGAGTGGGGAAAATTATTGACAGTGATTTCAGTTAGACGGGTGTTTTTCGCGAAAGATTGGCGAGGGGAGACCAGAGATTGGAGCTCAGACGAGCACTTGCCATGGAAATAACGATGAAACAAAGACAGGCACGCAACGTCTCTTTTGTCGGAGAGAGGTTGCAGGGAAGAGAAAAGGGAATTCCCCACAATGCTACGAAGTCTATTTTGTACTCTGTCAATGCAGGGTATGCTGTTTTTGACAGCTCCTTCCCAGATGTGGCAGCATTACTCCATCCTCGGACGTACTTGGCTCTTATATAGATAGATAATTACATCAGCAGTGAGATATCTACTGGAGCGGTAGAAGGATCCCACCATTTTTCCAGCGACCTTGGCAACGGATTTGATGTACGTGTTCCATTTCATTTTAATTTTTTGTGTTTTGAAGTGTGAAAATAGTTGCATATGTAAATAATAATTATTATCTTTACGTTTAGGAAAAAAAATATATTTTCATTATTTTTGCAAATAACACTAATTAAAATCTTTGGAAAATAAATTAATAATTTTCTTTTAATGAACCCAATATTGCTAATATACCATTAAATAGGAAATGCTTTGAAAAATCTATACCAAAAAATAAAATAATCGATACAAACTGCGCATTTTACTAAAAATACGATAATTTCTTTTGGTAATTTCTCGTTACTTGATATCAATTCACGTATGGTCGATTATACGCGCTAAAATAATTGTTCTGTATTTACAAACAGGTGTTACCTCTCCCTTTTCTAAAATTACGAATTATGTCTTGTAAAACCATTTTGTAGTTTCTAAAAAACGAATATTAAATATTGGATTTTTGAATTTCGACGCTGGATTTCTACATATGGAGATAAAAGATGAAATTATTTTAAATTCAGCTATTTATGTCATAATATTTTTGCATATTCATATTGAAAATCATCCTAAATCTTATTTAGATAAAAAATTGATTCAAAAAGCTTTAAGAAAAAAATATTTACTTGTGTATCACTCGATACAATAAAAAAAATCGCAGTGAATGGTGTTTTTTTAGGGGGGGGGGTAAAATTTAGAATTCTATTAAAAATAGTATAAAATGTTTTTATATTATTCTACATTTCATATGATAAAATTCAGGTTTGTACCTTTCTGGAAAAAAAAGTTGCTAAAGAATAATTGATAACTTAAAAAAAAAACTTTTTTCTCTTTTACTTTTTGGTCGTGCTTTCTTTAGAAAAAATATTTTAGCGGTACGCCACGCACAATTTTATCAAAATAAGTCAGTTTCGTTTTATTTTTGTTTTTTTTTTCGTTTGTAATTTCATGTTTATTGTTTAGATAAGTGCATAAATACTTTTGTAAAAATAAACTTTATTCAATTTTATTTCACGCACAATTTTATCCAAACAAATCAGTTCCATTTTAGAAAAAAATCAACTTCATCCCCGTTGTCGGATTAAAAAAAAGTAATAAACGTGTTTTTTTTTTATATATAATTTTATGTTTATTCGCTAGATAAAAATGTAAAAATAAGTTTTTTTTCTGTAGAAAGTTGTTTTTATGACTGAATGAAATTTGGCGCACTGGTGACATTTTGGCATCCTGGCGTGCTGGTGTCTCAAAAAAGATTTACCTCTTAATATGCTACAGTTTCTCAATGTGTGCTTTGTATATAAATTATCGGTGAGATACAAACAAAAAAATGAACATACCCGTTATTTATAGATTTTCCGCAAAATTATTAAAAAAAAAAGACAAATTAACTGACGTAAATAAATTGTAAGTAATTGTTTTTTTTTTTTTAAATAACTTTGATATATTTATATTTTAAACTCAGTTTCCTCTTTGCGATCAGTAAAGCTCAAAATATTGGAACAGTTTTGAAACTAAACTGAATCGACGTCATTTAATGAACTTTTTCGATATGAGTAGAGAGGGTACGTATTACTGGTATGTTGAAGCTGTGTTAATTGAGCGCTTTTGATTGGAAATCGGAGTGGGAAATTGTATAGAAATCGGAAAAATATTGGAATCGTCCCATCATATATATATATATATATATATATATATATATATATATATATATATATATATATATATATATATTATACAAGATTACTAAAATACTAGAAAAGAACTCCAGCAGAATTCTCGATTATGGAAAAAGTTTCAAAATAAAAGCGTAGCATACATATATACATTGTATCACAAAATTTTTCGTAAGGACGGGGGGGTATTCACTTTTGTTGTCAGGGATTTAGCTTTTAATGGCTACATTTTGAGGGGAAAATAATTAACTCTGTTATATATGATATAGACAGGCCACTTTTCATTATGAAAAAAGATAATTTTTTTTCAGTGTTGTCCCATGAAGACATACTTAAATATTTGAAGAAATGTGAGGGGTGAGGGGTGTACTCACTTTTGTGATACACACACACATATATATATATATATATATATATATATATATATATATATATATATATATATAAACTACTTCATTTAATCACATGAATTAATATACGAAAGTATAAATTTATGCGTAAACTTTAAGTATTTACTTCCACAGTGCTCAATACGTAGGTAGAGCAAGCTAGTAAGTTATAAAATATATATGGCAATAAAGCTGCACAGAATATTCTGCGCTTCATCTACGCTAGGATTCAACAGGCTTATGCCTGATGAATCCTAGCGCGGATGAAACGCGGAATATCTGTGTAGCTTTATTGCCATATATATTTTATAACTTACTATATATATATATATATATATATATATATATATATATATATATATCCATTTGCACAAGTAAAATCCAAGGGAACCGCGTAATTTTGGATTACTTTGGATCATCTTCCAATTACGCGGTTTCCTTGGATTTTACTTGTGCGGATGGAAATTTAAGTAGCTTTCTTGGATTCTGCATTTTTGGATTTTACCGTCATTGGATATTTTACCCTTCACCAAACTGTCCATTCACGTGAAATCACTTTTTTATTCACCCTATTTCCTCTGCTTCACTTTTTGTTATCAAGTAAGATCTATAATTACTTGTAGTTTCATTAAATAATTTTGCAAGCAAAATCCGATCCCGCATTGTGCTAAATCCTGCCCTCCGATGAGAAGGAAAGTATTTCTTCGAAACTCTGCGGATAAAGGACTATCCACTTATTTTGTGCTTCCTTTTTAAAATTAAATATGTTTTTAACTCTTTTTCAAAGTGTTTTTTAACATGTTTTATTAACTGCTTGTTCTTATTATAAGGTCTATCTACTATTTGGTTTTATCGAGCTTTTACATCATTTATAATTGTTGGAGTTGGAACAGTTACATCGAGGGCATTGCCAGGGCCGCTGCAAGGAAGGTGGGCTCTCTCTACCGTGCTAGAAAACTTTTAACACCCGAAAGTATCCTGTACCTCTATAAGGCCACTATTCGCCCATGTATGGAGTATTGCTGTCATATTTGGGCCGGTGCATCGGCTACTAGTCTCTCGCTCCTTGACAGGGTTCAAAAGTGTGTCGCAAATCTGATAGGCCCTAAACTGGCATCAAAACTTCAGCCTCTGTCCCATCGTCGAAACGTTGCATCCCTCTGCCTGTTCTACAAGTATTATAATGGTGAATGCTCTGAAGAACTGCAAGCACTTGTCCCCCCACGACGTGAACACTCTCGACAGACCCGACAAGCTGCAAAATCCCACCCCACACTGTAGAGATCCCTAGATGTAAAAGATCCTTCTACTCCAGTAGTTTCTTCCCCAGAACTGCTAGACTTTGGAATTCCATTCCGGGTCACTGCTTCCCCAACTGTACTGACATGCATAAGTTCAAGTGCAACGTGAACCAACATCTCGCTGCCCTAATCCCTACATAGTACCCCAGTAGATGTTTCCCCTGATAGTAGCCCCCTACACCAAAGTGGCAATGTGCCTTGTTTGGGGTGAAAATTTAATAAAAAAAAATTTAAAAAAATTTACTTTAGTTTTGCCATCTTGGATCATTTTGGTAAACTTAACTGTAATTCTTATATATATATATATATATATATATATATATATATATATATATATATATATATATATATATATATACGTGTGTGTGTATACTACAGATGATCAGAAAAACATTGGTACGCCCGGTTTCAAATCGAAACAAAGTGAACTAATATGTGGTCACCTAATTAAGATTTTGATCAGCTTTTTCTCATATCTGTTCCCCCGGAAGAAAATATTTTATATCTGTCACAGCAGAGGTTTCCAGGGAGACGGATATAAACAGACGTCGAGGTCGAAGTCTGAAGAGAGTGCGTCCTAGGAGATCACATACTGGTCCCCAAAGTTGGGATTTGAAACACGGCATCGTTGTTTATTGAGGTTCTGAACCCCCCTAATATATACAGAAATATATTTTTCCTGCAACCCCTATATATATATATATATATATATATATATATATATATATAGGTTGAATCACAGATTATATAATTAAATGGGTTATTGTCATATTAAATATTACAGTGAGATAATATTTTCAACAGGATCCTAGCCAAAAACATAAAGCTTAATATATATAGAACACAGTGTAAGGTTGAAGTTAAATTTTGTCGATTAAATATACATAGAAAATTCAAATTGAAAATTTATTGTTTGAAACAAGGAATATATGAAAAAAATTATATTTATTTCCTTAATCCATGGGCATTTGAAAATGGCTCATATCATCAGAGGAAATGAAATGCAATTAGCAAAATTATCAGTTATGAATAATTCATATATTTTGCTCATCAGCACATGTATTGAATAGTTATTCAAAAATCTTAAACGTCATAGATAAAGGATATCATATACAAACTAGGCAACCTAATGTGGAAAGGAGGTCAATTATTTTCAGGATATTTCTGCCTAAATCTCTTCGGTGATGAAAAGATCCGCTGGTGCTGAAGTTTAGAAGAAATTCGGAAATTGAGGGGGGTGCATTTCAGCAAATTAGAGATCAATGTATAATTGCATTTTATTTGTCTCCGCCGATTATGGCAGTACGTGTATGGACATACAAAAATTCAAAATTTTGCTAATTGCATTCCCACTGATGATGTGAGCCATTATTGACAATGCATGGATTTCGGAAATAAATATTTTCGATAAGAAGACTAAGCTCACACTATTCTTTCATAGCCGCCATATTTTTTCAAATATTATAAAACTTTTAAAAAGCAAAATAATATCTAAAGAGAGACATGCTCCAAACACGTATAATAAACATAAAAATGTCAAATAATATATATTAAACGATATTTTTAAATAACTGCTAGTCGCTCAGCTTTTTTAATTCTACACTTTTTTGGTTGAAACCATTTTACAATATATTTACACACACACACACACACATTGTCACATTGATGTTGGGAGCTAGTATCTGAGACATAATTGTAAGGATACTATGTTGGGAGTTGAGCAGCAAGATTTCTCCTTACGTTACACTTGGACTTCTGCATGTCAGTACATTCAGCGAAGCAAGAACAAGGAAAGAAATTCCAAAGTCTAGTAGTTTAAGGGAAAAACTTTAGAGTAGAAGGCTTTCTGGCATCTGGGGATCTCTACTGAGTAAGGGTGGGATTTTGCTGCTTGTCTAATTTGTCGGGGGTATTTACGTCGAAGGGGTACAAAGGTATTTAGTTCGTCGGAGCATCTACCATTAAAATACTTGTAGAACAGGCAGAGGGATTTCGTCGATGGGACAGAGACTGAAGCCTAACTGACAGTTCGTATTAGGTTGGCGACTCCCTTTTGAATCCTGGTTAGGAGTGAGAGACTAGTAGCAGATACACCAGCCCAAATGTGACAATAATACTCTATACATGGGCGAATGGTGACCTTGTGGATGTACAGGATACTTTCAGGCGTAAGTAACTTTCTAGCACGGTAGAGGGAGCATATCTTCGTCACAGCAGCCGCGGCAATGCCTTCAATGTATCTGTTCCAACTCATATTCCCTTTAAACGTTAAGCCGAGGAGTTCAAATGAAGTATTTTCAGGTAATAATAGCTATTGATGGTTGACAAAGTTTCTTGTAATTATCAAAGGAAACAAGCTTAGTCTTGGCAGCATTGAATGTGACCATTCATTTTTTACTTCATTCCACTACAGATTGGAGGGGTTTCTCTAAGATTTCCGCCATTTCCTTAGATATATATTCATTCGTTTTCCCTTCGTGCCAGTTACAGAGTGTGATGTCATCAGCACATATATCCATCCCAGAGACAATTTTATCAGAGAAGTCATATATGAATATTAGGAATAATAAAATCTAAGGATTTGAGGTTCACCGGCATTTATATCATATTGTTTTGACGTACGACCATCCGGGAGATTTTAATTCATGCAGATTTACATTTATTATTATAGAACCAATACTGCACTGATTATTATATTGTACCCATTATATAGTAGTGCTTTCAAAAGTTAAAAATATATGATATGGGTGCAAGCAACAAGAATGGAAACCGAAACTCTCCGGCTTTATTAAATGAACTATATCAATATGCATATAAAGGCTTTAAAAATGAACGTAGTTAAAAGTACAAATGTGTTTTTGCGCATGAGTATAAGATATATGTTTAGTCGACGTATGCCAGTCAAGGTAAACTCATCTAATTTTGACCCTTTTACTCTTTCCGGAGGAAAATCAAATAGAATTGGTTTAGCAGGTGTAAATCTCGTATACATCAAGTTTCAAAGATGTAGAACAAAAATTGAGTAGTTTGCGAGAGACCGTTCCACACAGACATAGACAAGGCCACTTAAGGACCCGCGATGTGTTGAAAAAAAAAACAATAATAAGGACCCGCGATGTCTTGATCGCAAATACCTGAGCGATAACACATTTTTTTGTTTAATTTATGTTACATATTTTAGATACGTACCATGAAGTCTGTATGTCTACGGAAAATTATGCAACATCCACGACAAACAGTTAGTTTAACTGAAATAATACTTAGTTTCGATTAAAACAAATATTAACACACTTTCTGGCTTAACTAAAACGGTATTTTCTTTGCAAGGAACACTTGAGCTGTTTCACCGGTAAAATTTACCGGTAAATTCGATCATTCCGCATTTTAAAATGATCAGACCCTGCAAAAGTAAAATAAAACATGATGAAAACTCGTGTAATAATCTGTGAAATATTAAACAATAAAACAAAAACTTTAAACAATAATTGCTTCTTTAAATATACACTTTTCTCTCCTTGTGTTATGAATGGAAAGACCCAGTAAGTAAGAAGGCAACCTAATAAGTTTCAAAATGATATTTGGAAACGATTAGAATGGAATCCAGCATGAAAAGTTAAAAAAGAATACATATTGAAATCCTAGGAATGCAGAACGAGTATCATTGTTCTTGCAAATAACTAAATATTATTTATGTCAGAGATAGATATTTAATTTATGAATGCAGTCGATTGTTCATTCTTTTAGAAATAACTGGATATTAAATATGTCAGTTAAAAAAATGAACAATGCTAGTTTTACAAATAATGATTAAAATAGGTTAGATATTGAACCATTTAAATTAGGAATTCTTTGTTTGCCAAAGTAGTGTTTGGACATACATAGGTAAAATCTATGTGAATAAATTTCACGTGGCGAAGCAGACCTTTGACGTCATCAAAAAAGGAGATTCCCATTATATTGAGACAGGGTTCGAAGTTAGAGATTCAGTCAGACAGGCAGTGAGTGACAGAGCCAGAGAGAGCTCGAGTTGGCCACATTGGGAGCTGATGCCCCTTAGAAGCGAAGGGGGAGGAGGAGACAATATAATTGTAAAAGCTGTAATCCCTGACAATCATTAATCATCCAGCTGGTATGAATCAAGAATCATCTATGTTTGTAAATTGTTGTCTTCGTCTGTCGTCATTCCACCCAAAAGGAAAAGGTGAATGTGTTTTGTCTATCATCTTGCAAAAGAACTGTGTATAACGGCCTTCCAAGTATTGTCTGTCCCCTCCTCCCTCATCAGTAATGATTCTCGCCCTCTGATGTAAAAGAACTGTATTACACATTCCTTCAGTAATGAATTCGCATCTCCTATGTGTTATAAATGTGAACTGTGTGTCTAATCTATATAAATGTCAGTATCATTCAGAGTCCATGTATTATATGTCATTGATATGATATGAACCCCCGACCCGACTACATAACACTAGGAAAAATACTGCCAACTACTTTTTATTATATACTAGAGTACCCGTGACCGGTTGGGTCAGTATGTTATATCAGCTATGGAATTAATGTATGAGCCTGACACTTGTGACGTAAAGAAAATAGTTTTTTGTGACATAACAGAAACATTTCTATGAAAGTATATTAAAATGAAAAAGAATATAGATAGATTTCTATGAGTAGTTCTGTTTATTATAATTGATTATTTTTGAAAAAATCTTACAGCCATTTAATTATTAGTGGTTTGCCATACGTATAGGTAAATGCGTACTGAACAGATACCATAATACTTAAAGGTAAATTAAAATTTTGATATACCTTTCAATTTAAACGCGAAAAAAAAACAATTGGGACACTAAAAACGTACACAGTAAAACAATACGTTTTATTGTCGTGTTGATTATTTATTTGTAACGCAATTTTTAAAACTTGTTTTCGGGGTTATTTATTTATGTTAGTAGTGTAGAAGAAAATGTGTGAAAGTTTTTTAAGAAAAGTGTATTAAAAAATGGAAAATAAATTTTAGAAAAATGAAGGCGGTGGGTAAATCGCTGTTTGTAAAATGCTCTTATGGTTGTCAACGGGTTAAAGTATGTTTATTTGTGAGAAAATTGCGTTAAAATAACTTAAATGTAATATGGAAATCGAATGATCTAAAACAATGCAGAGAGTATAAAGAATTGTTTATTTGAATAATTTAAACGCGAAAAAAAAACAATTGGGACGCTGAAAACGTACACAGTCTAACAATACGTTTTATTGTCGCATTGATTATTGTTTATGTACGCATGCACAACCGGGATTAGTAAACCGGATTTTGGGTTACAACACCCGTTACAAGTTCATTTGAGTTTTATTATATATATATATATATATATATATATATATATATATATATATATATATATATATATATATATATATATATATATTTAGCATGGAAAAATGGAGCAATTTTTTTTCGATTCCGGTACCGATTCAAATACCTCAAAAAGTTCCGATTCTTCCGAGTCCGATTAATCATCCCAACACTAATATATATATATATATATATATATATATATATATATATATATATATATATATATATAGTTTCATCCTATCACGATTTTTCATTGTGGTTCGATATACCGAGTATTTCATATTTAGATTCGAAACAAGACCGAAGTTTCTGTCTGTGGGAGATCTTATCTTCGGTTTGCCACGAAAGTAGGATGTGTTCTACAAAAGAAAACATTTGAATTATGTTATCTAAGAATATGATGCTATCGATTAGGAGACCATCATTACGGACATTACCTCCATGGAAAAAGGGTTATCCATTTATGTTTGTTTCTTTACGAAAGAGTTGAATTCATACCAATCATCTGAACCACCTTTATTCATGCGTTAAGGCCGATAAATTTTCCCATTCTTTTAGGGTAGCTAGTTATCCACGAAAAAATCTGACCGGGTGTCCATCTTTCTGATCGTGCGAATGAGAATAAATAAGTTAACTATAAAAAACGTTTCTCTTGTTTGTTGGCTTCTTTCAAATCAATCAAGCTTTTGATCCTTTTCGACATGCTCTGCTTATGAGGAGACACTGCTAGTCATTCTTCATTGTCTATAGATTTTGACCTTTCAGGTCGTAATTAAATCAACCTTCATTGGGGAATTAAGGGTTTGAGATAAGAAAAATCACTGCAAAACACAACGCCTTACATTAAAAAAAAAAAAAGAAAAAGAAAACGTAACGCCTAATTAAGTCGGCGCCATTCCCCGCAGTGTTGGAATTGGGTCAGAACTACGGATTCTTTTACTAGAAATATTCCTGTACTAACTGACCTGAAAGTTACTTTTTTTTTAAGTACTACGGACCGTTAATTTCAATCACTCATAACGTGCAGGGAGGTCTGCTTGGTATAACGGTTCTAGGCACGCTTTATAAATGTGCCGTGCCGGGTTCAAGTTCAAGTTCAAGCATGAGTCTTTAAGATGTCACTCAATAGATTCCGGGCTTAACTAATAAAATAGTAGTTTTTCGGCAAAATTCGAGTTTATACATAAACATTGTTTCTTTTAGAGTGATACATTGATTCCGACATCTCTTTAACGATTCGATATCTTTCCTTTTTGTAGAAAGATTTGTCTTTAGTCTCAAAATACGCCTCAGCTTCGAATATAATTTCTTCGAATCTAGGTAAAAATGGTATCTGTAAAAATAGCACTGGAAAAAATGACACGATAAAAATGGTAAAAGTGAATGTTTTACTGGTGTCATTTTTAATTTGCTATTTTCCGCTGCCATTTTTAACGGTGCCATTTTTACCGAGTACCAATTTCTTTATTAGAGCCCAATCTTCAGAACATTTACAAGCAGCTAGTTATTATATGGTAGCAAATCTGGAGAAACGGGTAGGTGTGGAAGTGCAATTTATGCAGCTTTTCTATCTCCGCAATTGACTTGCGACATGGTTCGTCTATTTTCTGTGTTATCGACGAAGAAAATATGTCACGTATTCAAAAATATGGAGACTAAAACCTTGTGTGCTGATGTTTTTATCTTCGGTAGTGTTTAACGACTTTAACCTGCTGTTGTCCACTAAGCTAATTGCCAATTTGACTCGCAAGTGATTGATCCATGTTGCATATTGGTGCAAAAACATTTTGCTGTATTTAAGTAATTGCAAACGAAACCTTGTTGGTTTTAGATTGACTGTAAGCAAACTCGACACCTACTTTGATCGCTTTTCTTTTAAGAAATGATCGTAATAATGATGAATACACTGCCTTTTGATATCTTCATCTCCTATATTTGCCTACACAACCATAATACCACATTTTAATCAATGTCTTCGACGGACATGGCGGAATAGCATTCATCAATCTTCGCTTTGTTTGAATAGTATTTTGTCACATCATAAATAAACGCTTTACCGATACAGGTGTTCCATTGTTTTGAACATTTGCCGCAGTAGCTTGATTAAAATAACTGTAATTTATAAACTAATTGTTAGATTCAGATAAAATTTTGAAATGTGCTATTGGAAGGTTAGTACTTTATAGAATTCTTATAATGCCATTTGAAAATAAGTGTTAATGAGATAACGAGTTGAACTGTTACACTCATATGGGGAAGTTAATAAGGAAATGTTGAATAATAGCACACGAGAATTCCCCCCTTATGATATTGTGTCTGAAATAGGTGTATTTGCCGATGATGCAACGCTTTGTAATAAATGAGGGAAAACAGATGTACACATATCTAAGGCAACGACAGATTCATTAGTAAACAATCTTTCGTCTGTAGTGGAATAGGATTGGAAATGTTTTTCTTTTCGTTAACAATTACAAGAAGTTTTCTCAACCAGCGATAGCCATGACTAATAAAATCCTAGTTGAGAGCTCTTTCTTCAAACTCCTGAACTTACCATTCACATGCAACATACAATAAAACTAGTACATTGAGGATATTGCAAAGGCTGCTGCAAAGAAAGTGGGTTCCATCCACCGAGCTAAAAGATTACCCACATATGATAGTGTTTTGTACCTCTACAAAGTCATCATTCGTCTGCGCATGGAGTATTCTTTCTACATCTGGTGAATCAATCACTAGGGTCTCCCTTTTTGACAGACTTCAAAGAAGAATCTAAAATTTAATAGGTTCCACACTGTCAACTTAGCTCCAACCTCTGTCCCATCGCTGTAAATATCAATTGCTGTGTTTTTAATGTAATTAAATGGAAAATTATTTTATTATTGGAATCCTTTGAGATGATTAATTTGTATATTTATTTATTTGCGGACTGTTATCCTTATTCTCATAATTGTTGCTTCACGACGTTTTAACCAAATATTTTTCTGGCCTTTGTCAGGTAGAGACAACAACTATGGAAGTACTGAGGATACAGTTAAGAAACCCAGTATTCCTATCCCGTCGCGGCTAAGTACCTGACGAGGGCCTGAGGAATAGTTGGCCGAAATGCTGTGAAACAGCAACTATGAAGATGAGGATAGCAGTCCGAAAATCAATATTTTAACGGAACATGCTCTGGTGAACTCATCGCACTCGTGTTCAAGATTCACCCATTCACTGTAGCTGTCCCTAAACACCGGTAACTCTAATAGCTCCTTTCCTTGGGCTGCTAGACTTTAAGAATTCCCTGCCAGTTACCTGCTTCCCTGGCTGTACTGACATGCAGAAGTTCAAATCTATATTCCTTTGCATCTGCCAATCCTAAAAGTCAGTTCTAAGTACTAAATTAGTATATAGCTATTTGAAATCCGTAAACCATTTTCTTTTCTTTTAAAATAAACTCTTATTGAGAGGGGAACCTAGCGCCATTCTTTAACTACTTTTTAAATTTATTTTATTTTATATTCAGTACAATAGTTGTCTTTTCTTTTAATGGAGTGTAGAAAACGCATCTCGGCAGCCTCGTAATTTTCGCTTGTCCTATTTTGTTCCTTAGTCCTTATTTACAATGAGTGATGTTTCTGAGAAAGGGAGAAGTAAAAATCTCTGCACTACTCCGGCGGTTATTTTCCTGAGCAATCGCTTAAGGTGTCCTTATTTTACCGTTCTGTTCTTAACCTTGTGGCCATGTCATTTATAAGGGTGATAGTTGTAAACGTTCTACCTGGGCTGAGGTTATCCATCTGATAGTCAGGGACCCGAACCTTGCATTAACCCCAAAGAGGTCGTCCAATCAGCAGGTGTGAAGTACTGAGTCTGCTGTATTGCCATTTGGTGAATGTATACTGGACCATGCAATAGCTTCTAGTGGAGCCTCTTAATGCGATATCAGTGGGTATTGTTACAGCTTTTCCTCTACATAATCTACAAAAATGATTCTTCGTTCCTTTTTTTCATCTCTACTCTGTTCTATCTTTGTCACCCTCTTCCACATATCTCCATGAAAAATCTCAAAAAACAAAACATGGCCCAGAACTCGATCGGTCAACGTAGACCTTTATTTTCAGGTTTTCTTCTCTAACATCAAAGGACGAGTCTATGTTTCAATCTTCTTGATGTTGAAATCCAATTACAAGAGACCTTATCTGACATTTTCTTTATGTGCGAAACTGGTATTGGATCGATTGTTTCCCTAGATGAGTTCGCGATTAAAGAATACTCAAACTTGGTATCAACACTTGACCCCAACTCGTCATTGGCATGGAATATATGCTTACATTAGAGATGGTTTTCCATTTGGTATAGGCATCTCGAAAGAAGATCCTAAAGTAGCATTGACTTACAATACTGCATTCATATTTGCTCTCTATCGTCCCCATGACAGCGGAACATCTCTAAGAAATTTCATTACATTTTGTCTGCTCGTTCTTCGGCTAACATTCACGTCTGTCGTGACTTCAATATTCACAATGTTGAATGGCTAGCCCACTCAAACAAGACGGATGATGAATAGAGTTAATATCATGATTTCTCCATTGCTTATGACCTGAAATTTTAAAAAATAGCACAAAAATCAGTCTGTCCAGAGCCGTAGTACTCTTCACCCTCCTGTACGGCTCTGAGTCTTGAAGAATTTACCGCCATCAGTTACGATTTTTCAAGCGTTTTTATCAGCGCTGTCTCCGCGTCATTCCCAACGTCCACTGGAGTGACAATGTCACCAATGTTGAGGTCATCGAGCAGGCAGAAATCAGCAACATCGAGGCCATGCTGCTGATGTCACAGCTACGCTGGGTCGGGCATATCTCCAGAATAGACGATCATTGCCTGCTCAAGATAGTCCTATATGGCAAACTCTCTACTGGCCGTCGTGACAGACAGGCACCGAAGAAAAGATATAAAGACTCTCTGAAGACGTCCCTTGGTGACTGCCACATTGGTCTGCTCTCACAGCTGACCGTGATACCTGGCAACATATTGTCCACCAGGCTGTCGCCTCCTTTGAGATCTCCCGCACAGAGAATTTGCGAGAGAAGTGCTGCAGGAGGAAGATTCGGGAAGCCTCAGCAGCCACATCTGACGTGACTTTTGACTTCAGCCGCTGTGGCCAGACCTGCTTGTCCGGCATCGAGCTCGTCAGCCACAAGCGTACCTGCAGTCGACGTGGACAAGTCTCTTCATAGAATCTTTGTTTGCGAAATAATACCAAGATGAGCTATAACTAATTGTTCAATTGTTTTAGTTGAATTGATTTTAGAGCCAATTTAGTGTAAAACAGATAATTATCTATTTCCAACGTAAGCAAAAATGCATTTTATATGTATTAGTGTTGGGACGATTGATCGGAACTGGAAAAAGAAATCAGAAAAACCGGAACTTTTTGGGGTATCGGAATCGGAAACATTTAACGTAATTTACGATTTCAAAAACGATTCATTTACTTACTTAATAAAACATATTTAAAACTTAATTTTCTATTGCTGGCTTAAGTGAAAAATAAAGATGCAAATCCCATGATGAGTTTATCGAAATCATGACATGATACATAAAGGAAAAACATTAAAAATTTTAGCAAACTAAAACGAAAACTATATCTAGATTTTAGCCCCCTTTAACTCGAAAACCATTATTTACGAACAAAGAGAAAAAAAACAGACGTTGCTCGGATGTAATAAAAAAATAATATATATATTTTTATTCTCATAACAGCATTTTTCTACTTCCCTTTGTTTATAACCCCGTAGCGTAGGTGTATTTGATGACTTATGACAATGATTCATGTGAAATGTTTATTGGCATGTGAATCAAAGATAACCATACTGTCATTAGCAAAGCAGTTTTCTGACCACCATAATGTAATTAGCTAGAATATACTCTTGAAAGTAAAAACAAAAACAAAAAATAAACCAGACAACGATAAGTGTGATAGGGATAGATTTCGACTTAGATAACAGTAATCCCCCCCATTTTGTTGTAAACATCGTTCATGAAACGTGAGGACTAAAGGATCACATAAGGCAAGCGAGACTTGCGACGCTGGTGAAAGTAAAGGATCCACTGGATGTTGTTCACCCATCGGAACAACAAAAACGATCCAATCGTCATAGAGAGTGGATGGTTTAAACGCACTCTATTGTGAAGCAAGGGTTGCGAAATCTTTAACTACTCTTCCGTCAGCAGTGTTTGATTCCAGGCTACGAAAAGTAAGCATAAAGTCAACTTCTACTTTCTTAGCCCTTTTACCGGAGAGGCACGAGCATTGATTGAGAAGTCGGTATAATTTTTTCGTTTCATATTCTGTTCATATTGACTTTCTCATTATCAAAATAAATAATATTGTAAAAAGGTCTTAACCTGGAATAAATTGTTCATTGCACGGTGATAATTTTATAGTCCGATGCCAATAGAACATATGCAACACACAGATGCAGATTGCAATTGTGTTTAAAATGAAAATGATGGAAATTACTCTTTTGATTGAAATGCTGTTTGATGTCAGGAACACGAAGAGAGAATGGAAAGTTCTTTACATTTGTAGTTGCAATAACAAGTTCTTGCTGTAAATGTTGTGCAGGGATGAAACCGAAGTTGAAACTATTTATTTATTGGCGATCGTCAAATGTCACCTAACAACATGAGTGTCCAAAGTTCGAATCCAATTTGTTCCAAAGAAATGAATTTCACTTAGAATGTTGGCAACCTTCATGTGATCCCTCCTTTAATCTTTGATGCCTTTCTAGAAATAATTCGGACTAGTAAAATATCGAAGAAACCAATGCTAACATTAGAATTTTCGAATTCATACGATATGATAGTGATGAGCATTCAAAACAGGAGGATTCTCAGAATACTATTTTTTTTTACTGATGATGAACATCCAAGAAACGTAGTCGAATACGTTAGCTAGTATACAACAAAGCAGCATATCTTCATGTTGAAGCTAGTGATGAATTTGTTCTTACAAAATGGATACGTGTGTTTAACTAGACCAGAACACCCAGGCTGGTACGTTGACAGGACGATGAAATGTCGTGGACGGCTACCCAACCGTGGCAGTGTTTGCTAACAAAAATAAATGTTTACTCATAATGAGAACCAGCATTTTAGGGCGTGGTTGTTGTCCCCTGAGTGAAAAACAAATCCTTTGAAATTGAGACAAGAAAAAGGAAATATTCTGAATGTGAAATGGTAGTATAATAATATATAAAACTTTTAAGCCTGAAAGCAAAAGTTGACTTAGAATTAATGAACCAAAGTGATTGTTGCATACATTTGTGATTATGTGTGGATAAATGCTAATTAATCCCTATTAATCCCTAACTCCAATAGTTTCTTCCCCAGAACTGTGGGTCTTTGGAACTCCTTTCCGGGATTCTGCTTTCCCAAGTTCAAGTGTAATGTTAACAAACATCTTTCTACTCATCTCCCTTCATAATGACCCCGCTAATTAAGTCCCTGGTAGTAGCCCCCTGCTTCAAAGTGGCACTGTGCCTTGTTTGGGGTGAAAATTGAATAAAAAAAATTTTTTTTTTAAACCCTACTCATCTAACTGATAGCATAATACTTTACTCGCTGTACATTGCCACAAAAAAGTCCATACAAAATTTCAGCCGTACCGATACAGTAGTTTCCGAGAAAAAAGTGGAACTTGAATATTAAGCATATTCAAATTTCAAACACATTGGCCAAGTTGTTTCCGAGAATATAGTGGAACAACCAGACGGACAAAGAGATAGAAAAACTAAACGAATATAAAAAAAAGCCATAGTAATATGAAAAAAAGGTGGAAGTGGGAGTAACGGTAATCGGCACAAACTGAGAAGTTGATACGCACTCGCGTTCCGTTTTGTATGTTAAAGCAGTTTTGGAAAGGTATGAATATATCATATTGCCCTCCAACGTATGGGTGAATAAATGGGATAGAGTACATTATTAAGATTTAGAGCATTGTTTTGGTAAAATAGAATTTCAAGTCATCGATTTTACTCTGTTTATCCGAGTATTGCTTCTTGTAGATTCAAAAGTTTCCTACTGCAAGCAAAATCAGATCAGAATAATTCGCCTAGGTGTTGCACATTGTTTAATTCGCCATTTGTCACAAACGCGTCTTTTCATGACATATCTGAATAAAAGGATGCCGATCATAACTTAGAGAAAATATAATTTCACCACTCTCTCTCTCTCTCTCTCTCTCTCTCTTTCTCTCTCTTCACACCCTCTCTCTCTATCTGTGTGTCTGTCTGTCTGGCTGTCTGTCTGTCTGTCTCTCTCTCTCTCTCTCTCTCTCTATATATATATATATAGAGAGAGAGAGAGTGAGAGAGAGATAGAGATAGATGTAAACACAAATATATTAAGACAGTGCATCTTTTATAAAATATCGTGATTTTATAATTATTTTGAATGCACACACACACACACACACACACACACACACACACACACACACACACACACACATATATATATATATATATATATATATATATGTATGTCTGTATGTATGTATACAAAGGATTTAAACCTGTAGGATGAATTCGATTCATATAATAAGGAAAATCTTTTGGATTATAATCTTTGATTTTATACTTTGAATGTGTTTTTTTAATGGAAATTGCCCATATATATAATATTACGTCGATTTTTCCAAATCTCAGTACCCTGTATCTCAAATTTCGAGTCTTTAGACTTAAAATTTACAGAGTTATTGCGTATGGAATTGTACACAGACACACAGACAGACACACACACATTCATTTATATATATATGTACTAGCAGGGGTTACCCAGCGTTGCCTGGGTGATCGGCCCCCTTCCCACTCCGAGGGGTAACAAAAAAATCACCCCTCTGGATTTACATGCTTGGTGCCGGCCTCCCCCCTTCAGGGAGAGATAATCCCCAACCCCACCTTCAGGGAGGAGGGTGCCTGGAGGCTTCTCCCCCCCCCCAAAGAAAAAAGTCACCTCCTCCTGGCCTCTTCGCCCCCCCCCCCACCTTGGGGGGGACACCGGCTCCCTCCTTTGGGGGAGAAACTGCCAAGCTCCCCCCTTTCGGGAGAGAAAATGCCAGGCTTCCCCTTTTGGTGGGGGGATGGTGGCGTGGCCTTCGTTATAAAGATGGCCGGCCAGCTGAAAAAATGACGTCATCACCGAGGTCCCAACAAGCAAGATATGTGGAACTCTTAGACTGTCAATAATGAACAGTAATTTTTACAGACAGCGTTACAAAACTTCAAAATTGGATTAAAATAAAGAAATAAAGAAAGAACACGATGCTTTATACTGAAACTCATCTAATATTAATAATAAAAAAATAATTTAAAAAAACACAAGTTGTTTGTTTAAGTATTATAAGCAATTGAATATTTCGTTGTATCATAGATTTTAAAGATTAGAATGCGTTCTTTAATTATTTATAAATTACATTTTAAAAAAGTGAAGGAACACGATTTGATTTGTAGAAAACTTGAAGTTTATTTAATATAATTAAATGAAAATTATGCATGTAAGATTATGAATATTTGAAGCAGAACACAAGCAAAACATTTGATATGAGTTAAGACAATAAACAAATATTAAAATTAAACTATTTTTTTTAATCAAAATGAGTTTTTTTTAAATCAAAATGAATGTTTGGGTTTGTATTACTGTACACATAGATTCGAAAAAGTTGTCAAAAAACAAATATATAACAAATAAATGTTATCAAAGGCAAGATAAGTTACTTTTCTACCAAACTGGATATATTTTTCGTATTTTTATTCAATGTAACATGTTTATTCAGCTCGAAAACCATACAGTGTTTACCGATGTATTGGAAAATTCAAGATGGCGTCTGACTCCCTCTTTAACACGGTAAGGTTAGGAAAAGGTGTTATAAATAAAAAACTGGATAAAACACTGTTAAAAACTCGCTCAATATATGTTACCGTGACATAGGTTGACATATATTCGGCGGGTTTTTAATAGTATTCTTTCTAGTTTTTTATTTATAACACCTTTTTCCCATACTTACCGTGTTAAAGAGGGAGTGAGGCGCCATCTTGAATTTTCCAATACATCGGTAAACACTGTATGGTTTTCGAGCTGAATAAACATGTTACATTGAATAAAAACACGAAAAATATATCCAATATGGTAGAAAAGTAACTTATCTTGCCTTTGATAACATTTATTTGTTATATATTTGTTTTTTGACAACTTTTTCGAATCTATGTGTACAGTAATACAAACCCGTTTTCCGAGCTGAATAAATATGTTACATTGAATAAAAACACGAAAAATATATCTAGTTTGGTAGAAAAGTAACTTATCTTGCCTTTGATAACATTTATTTGTTATATATTTGTTTTTTGACAACTTTTTCGAATCTATGTGTACAGTAATGCAAACCCGTTTTCCGAGCTAAATAAATATGTTACATTGAATAAAAACACGAAAAATATATCCAGTTTGGTAGAAAAGTAACTTATCTTGCCTTTGATAACATTTATTTGTTATATATTTGTTTTTTGACAACTTTTTCGAATCTATGTGTACAGTAATACAAACCCGAAATGAAAAGACCACGAGTGAACGCGCGTTTTTTTTTTTTTTTAGTTTAGTTTCATATGTATATATATAAAAATAAGTATTTTTAAATTTTATCTTTCTAGCTTTAAAAAAAAGTTTTAAAATTTTATCAGCCGGCATAATTTATTTTTAAATATTGAAAAATTTCAGGAAAATTAATTTTTGCTAGATTTTTAAAACATGTGTGTCAACAGCTTTAAAAAATCGTCTCTTCAAAAGAACATGTTTCAAAGAGTGTGTGTGCGTGTGTGCGCGTGTGCTGGGTAGTAGTAGTAGTACTAATAATCTGTCCAGCGTTTGTTATTGTGTGTACGTGTGTGCGGCTAGCGCCAGAATGGCGGACGTTGTGTCGAAGGTTGGATTGTGATGTCTGGTGTAAGTTTCGTATTTTTGTAATTTGTAAATGGCAAGTTAGAAAAAAATTAAACCCTTCCAAGATGGACAATAAATAAGACCATAATATTTTATGGTAAAGTTAAGAGCGTAGCAACTATAGTTTTTTAGGAGATATGATTATTGGATTAACCAATCAGAAATCGTCTGTGGCACACACATCTCTGTGTATATATATATGTATTATTATTATTATTATCAATTTATGAATATTTTTATATCTTAGCTTAATAATGATTATTAAAAATATTTGTATGACTATAGACATTTAGAATTGTGTGGTTGTTATTTCCTGTGTCTCAGTTCAATCGAAATTCTAGTGTTTATACTGTTAAAACAAGTAGCGCTGTATTACAAAACAAAGCTTCTTTCTTAGAACTGCACGACTGTGGAACTCTGTTCCGTCTGCCTGCTTCCCACCGGACTACAACTTGGATGTCTTCAAGTCCAACGTTAACAAATTCCTAATGAACCGACCCCCTAAGTAAACACTTCATCAAATCTCCACACTAACGTAATGTACTTGCAATAACCCTTATCCCTGAGTGGCTTCCGGGCCTTGATAAGTGGTGATCACTGTGTAAAAAAAAATTATAGTATATTTTTATTTATATTTATACAGACATTATTGGCTACATAGGTGGACACAAGGTTCAGCTGCAAGTATATTTATAATTCAGCTGCTTCCGGATGAATATATTAGAATATTCCGTTAAATCTCCTTTAAGTCTCAAAATGAGTAAATAAATAAAGAATAAATATATAGAATGTTTTTTAAAGCCAAAGACACTGCGGGGAAAGACCGGAATTATGAAAGTAAAGAAAGAAAAACAAACAAATGTAGACGGGTGTGCTTGAGTAGAGGAGTGTCTAGCCTTTGTTCGTCTATATTTCTTCACCTCAATGTATAATTATTTATAACCAAGTTGCTGGTATGTCCGTTGTATGTAAAGTCCGTGGGTTGTATGGTCCCTTTCTCTCGAAATTAATCTAAGTTCCATACCACCCACGGACTTTACATACACCGGACATACCAGCAACTTGGTTATAAATAATTATACATTGAGGTGAGGAAAGATAGACGAATAAAGGCTAGACAGAGGAGCAGTAGAAATGTAGTGGACTCTACAATACGGACGCACGACCATAGAACGAGCAAATTGCACATGACACCAACTGTGATTCAGAAAATTTCAGGCAGCGGATGGAAGACAGGAAAGCCTGGAGAGAGAGTGACATGCAAGGAGCCGGACCAGATAGATAGCTAGTTCCCTTACGGGAATACTTTTAAAAAATCTTATTCCCCAAAATAGGCATATTGCCACTTGGACGTGAAGCTACATCTTATATCAGCAAATCTAAAAACGATTATTTTAAACGAAATTGAGCAAATAAAATTTAAGGTCATATATACTAGTTACCTTGAATATCGAAAGCAGACGGCTTTCACATTATTTTCACTAGGTTTTATTTCTAGACACTTAAGACACGTTGATATTCTGAAATAATTTAAGTAACGAAAGATTTCTTCATTATAACCGATTAAACTAGCTTTTACTCCTTCACACAATCATAAGTGTCTAGACGCATAACTTTTTAAAAGTTTCCCCAAACTTTTCCCTTTAAAAAAAATGTTTCTACTTTTTTCTATTCGGTTTTCAAAATGCCACAGCAACGTATGGAATGCTTTATACTATTTTGGACCATGAATCAAGCATCAATTTTTGAGTGGCATAAGAGATTTAAGGAAGGCAGGAAGTCTGTGAGAGATGATGACAGGTGTGGAGGAAGTAAGGAAGTCAGAACGACAGAGATAATTAACTAAATTAAAAATCTTATGTATATAAGGAACGTCGTGTGTCTATATAGAAACATCAAGTGCACAGTTTGATGCCAGTGTGGGAACTGCACACATACTTATTCGCAAGGAACTGAAGACACGAAGTTTGTCCCAACGGTGCTCAGTGCTTGTCTCAGACTATTTGACCAAGATAGGCATTGAGACAGTTCCTCGCCCTCTCTATAGTCCAGACTTTGCTCACTGTAACCTTTTGTTATTCCCTAAGCTCGAGGAAAACCTTAGAGGCTGTTATTATGAGACAGTTGAGGAGATGAAAGAGGCTATGGCGAAGATCATAGACACGCTCACACAATAGGACTTCGACGGGTCTCCAAGAAGTTGTTAGGATGGTCCAAAAATTGCATTGCAGCCGGAGGAGATTACTTCGAAAGTGATTAGAGTGTCATTTGTGTACTAATCAATAAAAGTGCCTATATAAAAAATCTGGAAACTTATTGGAGGCACCTTGTACACACACACACATACACGCACACACACACACACACACACACGCACACACACACATATATATATATGTTTGTGGGTGAGTGTTTGTGTAGATAGATAAAGAGATAGATTATCTCTCTATAGATAGATAGATAGATAGATAGATAGATAGATAGATAGATAGATAGATTATGCAGGAACCATCTCGTTCGTGCCTGATAAGAAATTCCATATAAATTTACATCAGCCAATGCAAATCTTTCGGTGAATTTTGCATTATTTGATCAACAAATCGTCCCTGTATTTATCATCGATCAAGACCCTTCTTTAGCTGAACTTTCCTTTCAATTTGTCATGAAGCTCTCTGACAATTTCGACATAAATCAATGGATTGCCAAGCATCAGTTAATAACTCATGAAAGTGTTAAATGTGTAATTTACCATGCGTATAAGGACGTTATTCGCAGCCAACTGATGGTTGGACATGGAAATGTTGAACAGATGGATTTCCTCGTTCAATACGAATTAAAAAAAAAGAAGTTTTTGAAAGGTAAAGCAAACTTTCTTTAAAAACAATTATCTTTATAATTTATGTATGGAGTAAGGCGGCCATTTTCATTCTAGGCCGCTGTGTTTATAAATTACTGAGCTTTCATCTACGTTCATTCGACGATAGAGTGAAATGGAGAGAGAGAGATGTGGAAAGAGAAAGAAAGGGATATGGAGCGTAAAGATGTGGGAAAGGGTGTGAGAAAAAGGGAGAAATAATAGAGAGGAATTGATTAGATAGAAAGAGCGAGTGACAAGATATTAACACAGAGATGGGGGATAGGAAAAGAGAAGTGAGAAGAGAGAGAGAGAAAGGTAGTTTGAGTTAGAGATAAACATTAAGAGAGCGATAGAGAGGGCGGAAGGTAAATTGATGGAAAGAGAGTAGAGATAAAGAGTTAGTCAAGATAGAGAGAAAAAGGATATCGAGAAAGATGTGTAGAAGAGACATGTGAGCTGTAATGTGAAAACATTAAGAGATATAGGGAGTAATGAATCAGAGAGAGAGAGAAAGAGAGAGACAGGGAGAGAAAGAAAGGGTACGAAGGAGACGGTAGAAATGTGAATAAAAAACTTATAGACAGATGCAAAGAGATATGCGGAGGTAGAGAAAGAAAAATATGTGGAGATAGAGAGGAATAATGAAAGTGAGAGGGATGGAGTAATATAAAGACGAGGGGGTGGAGAGAGATGTATGGGGGAGGGGATGTACAGAGAAAGAAATGAAGAGGGAGAAGTTCTCAAGACAATAGAGTCTAAAGCTCAAATTAAAGATGTACACCCTTATGATGTTCACAAGCACTTAACGTAATGAAAATCTCTTGTGAAAATATACACTGACATATTTCTATCTAGATTTATATACGTATATATGTTTACATGTATACAGACACGGTTACACATGTGTCCCAGTTGATTTGTTTTGGGGCGCAAGTTTTTTGGCGTATCGTGTACTCGCCTCCTCTATCCCCATTCTTTAGATTCTAGATACCAATCCCGAAGAGGCAGCCAACCTCCTCCATCTTTGTTCCCTCCCCCACACCATTCACAGAGAATTTGTCAGAAGGGCAACAACTTGGCATCTGCTAAATGTACAATGACATTCCCAACGTGATTTGTTGTCATGTTAACATGTGCAGCTATCATCTGTACTCGCCCTCGCATTCCTTAGTCGCTTCGATTTGAATTACAACAATGGAGCAAGAAACGCGGCGGGCGGGTGCGCATTGAGCTCTATAAAACACCCGTATTTAATCCTAATGCATAATACGCGTTTGAAACAAGTATTACTGCCGCTAGATTCGTCCTTTCGAGGGGTGCTTGCCTTTTGGATTTTGACCGTTTACGAATCGAGATTTATGTATCTGGTCAGGCTCTATGCCCAGACCAATGAAACTCTTTCTTTCTTTCCTTATTTCTCTCTCTCTCTCTCTCTCTCTTTCATTCTCTCTCTCGCTCCAGTTTTCTCTGTCTTCCATTAGCTACTTCAAATCTTCAGGATCACAGTTGGCATCATGTGCAATTTGCTGGATGCATGTAGATCTAGGTCGTCCTATGGTCGTGCACCCATGCCGTGGAGTCCACAGCAATACATTTCTGACCAGCTCTTGCTTGCTCCTCTGGTATTGACCGGCAAATCTTAGACGTCGCTCCCTGATAGTAATAGATATAAGAGGTAGGCTGCCATAAAGTTGCTGCTTTGTAGGATGATCTTGTAAAGATATATTTAACACTGTTCGTAGCATGTCTAGCTTTCTTTCCAATCTTTTGGTGAGTGTCCATGTTGTAGCACAGTAAAAAAAAAGGACAAACTCTACCACTGCTCTGAATAACTATCTTTTCTAGTTTGTCTGACCGCAGCTTATCCAAATACAGTCAATGCTTTTAAGATGCTAATTTTGATCTCTCTCTCTCTCTATCTCTCTCTCTCTCTCTCTCTCTCTCTCTCTCGAACCTATGTTGCTGCCCAGGTACATAAAGTCAGTGATTTTTTCAGTGTTGTTCCATCTAGAGTTTTGATCTCCTCATCTGCATTGGAAGTCGTAAAAGCGGATGAGATTATATCACAGCCTAATTGTCAGCGAAAAATACATCCTAAGATCAAATCATAGGAAAAAGATCGTTCTAGCTAGCGTAAAAACACATTTATTAGTGATGAGACGTATCCAATATTTTTCCTGATTCCGAAACAATTACCGATTCTTTTTATTATTCCCGATTCCGATACAATTGCCAATTGCGATTTCGATTCTAAAACTTCCCAAAACAAAGAGAATTTCATTTTTTGTTGGAGGAGGGAATAGCGTAGTCGTGGGTGTAATTTTCATGTTCTTATTGGACAAACTTAATATTTGCCTTTCATATTTTTAATCCAACTGAAAAAAAATCATCATGATATTTTCATTCATTTTTGTATTTGGGCCAGCAACAGAAAATTCAGTTTTAAACAGAAATAAATAAATGAATCGTTTTTAGAATCGGAAATTAGATTCATTTTTTTCTGATTCCAATACACGAAAAATCTCAATTTTTTCCCGATTCCCGATTCCGATAATCTAACACTAATGATTATATAATATAAGTGAAAATATCTCCGTCTGTCTGTCTATCTGTCTGTCTGTCTGTCTGTCTACACTTCCCTACCAAATAACTCTGTCAATTTTCGGTCTACAGATTAGAAATTTGATATAAGAGGTATTGGGATTTGAGAAAAAAAACGTTTTAATCGGTTTTCGGCCAGAAATTTTGCTGTCAAGGGTTCAAAGTTCAACGATTTTACTTTTGAAAACTCTACCAAACTCCTCCGCCAATTTTGGTTCTAAACACTTGAAATTTTAGATATATGTTACTTCGACATGGATTTAACTTTTTAATTTGATTTGAGCACAGAACAATTAATGTTAAGAGGTCATAATTAGGGTCAAAGTTAAAAAAAAAAAATTAGACCTCTGCTGTCTCTAACAAATTACTCAGCCAATTTTTGGTCTAAACATTTGAAATTTCACATAAAGTGTATTCAGACACTCGTTGTTTTTTGTTTGTTTTTTGCTGAAAATTTGTCTTCCAAGGGGTCTAAGTTCAAAAGATTTGACCTTTGCGATCTCTAGAAAACTATTCAGCCAATTTTGAGTCGACACATTTGAAATTTTACGTAAAGGGTAATCAGGCATGCAGCAAGTTTTTTAGTCAGCTTTTGGGCGAAAATTTAGCTGTTTACAGAGTTGACCTTTTCAGACTCTACCAAACTCTTCCGCCAATTTGGGGTTTAAACATTTGAAATTTTAGATGTAGGTTACTTGGACATGGTTCAAACATTTTAATTTACTTTGAGCCCAAAACAATAAATGTTGAGGGATCAAAATTGGGGTCAAAGTTTTAAAAAAATGACGTTTGCGGTCTCTACCAACTTTTCTCTATCGTAGTTAAGGAAGCCTGTTACATAAAAAGGCATTATCGTACATATTCACACTTTTTAATATCCATGCATATGCACATAAAGTTATGAACACTACATAGGGCCCGAGCAAAGCCGGGTGAAACTGCTAGTAGTATAAGAAAATAGAATTATTATATACTAGCATTTCAGCCCGGCGTTGCCCGGGTGTTTGGAGGTTTATGCTGAGCAAAAAAAAAAAAAAGCGATCAATTTTTTTAAAGTTTGACCCCTATTATGACCCCTTAACATTCATTGTTTTGAACTCAAATCAAGTTATTAAGTTAGATCCATGTCCAAGGAACCTATATCTAAAATTTTAAGTGTTTAGACCAAAAATTGTCGGAGGAGTTTGGTAGAGTTCTCAAAGGTAAAATTGTTGAACTTTGACTCCTCAATCGACAAATTTCTGGCCTAAAACCGATTAGGTCGATTTTTCCAAATCTCAGTACCCTGTATCTCAAATTTCGAGTCTTTAGACTTAAAATTTACAGAGTTATTGCGTATGGAATTGTACACAGACAGACAGACAGACACACATTCACTTATATATATATATATATATTATTATTATTATTATTATTATTACTATTATTATCAATTTATGAATATTTTTATATCTATTGCCATATGTGTGTTTTGTGTCTTTTTTTGTTTTGTTTTGTTTTGTTTTACGCTCTTTAATCATTCAACCACGGTAGTGGTTGAATATATGCTTAAGTCCGAAATTGAATGAATCGAGACACATTCAAACCCCCACCACTAATTCCGTTCGCAACCAAATTTCAAACAGGTTGAAATAGTTGGATAGAACACCTCATTAGCTACATTTTTATAGATATATAGATAATTACTAATTGATGCCTTATGTTGCTTAAAAATAATAGTATTAGATAATAGTAATATTATAATTAATTACTGCGTCGCTTAAAAATAAAATAAGATGCCTTTACGCTTCGATGGTGATTTTGCTGTTTCTTTTAGGAGAAGCGATACCATTAAAACGATGTGAAGATCGTTTTGCATTTTTTTTGTCGTCGACCAATATAGTAGTAGTTTTTTTCTTTAGCCTCTAAAATTGAAAGCGAGGTAAGCAGCAACAACCTTCATATCTATAAAAGTGAGAATACGCGTGTGTGAGAACAACTCTCAACCTATATACTCAACGATTTTTTTATCTATAGACTTAATATTTGGTTTATATGGTATTCAGACATGTGGTAATTTTTTTCATTGGTTATCATCCGGTAAAGAAAAAGGCCGCTAAAGGTAGGGGGCATCGGATTTTTATCTGCTTGCCAACTGTTTCACGACTGCGCATCTTTCACATGACAGCTTCCTTATGATAAAAATAAATAGGTTTGATAACACTTTTAAAATATTGTGGCCTACTGGTTGTCATACATGACTCACTGCATTTAGGCTTTGGTTTCGATCTCAGCTTTACTTTTCTTGCTTACAAGAAGTGAACTGTTAAGAAAAAAACATAATACTAGCATGCACATATCTCAGTTTCTTTCCGAATTTTTACCTTATTTTTAAAGGAATTTAACGTTATGTTTATTACCGGGCAACGACATGTACATCTGATAGTGTATATATATATATATATATATATATATATATATATATATATATATATATATATATATATATATATATAATCTGAGGTTATTGATTTCCAGTATTTAAGTAACCAATGATGTTTACAGCTAGTCCTTTACTTTTCCATGTTATTTTAAAAATAGAAAAATAGCAGTTTTCTTTAACAAGTATGAATAAAAAATGTAAAGCTTAATTGATCAATTATTAGGAAGGAAAAAAATTATAAAGTTAAAAATAACATATTTCACCATAAATGGCGTTCGTAATTATAATTAAATTCAATTATTTTCAAAAAATATGTATTTGCCTGTCGAGTTACATTAAAATTACACCATCTTGGCCTTTTGGTCAAGATCAAAGTGTAGTATCTGTTCTTCGGATGCTGCACTTCCGTTTCTTGTTCTCTTTCGGTGGAGGAGAAATCCTTCACGACTGAGACAATTTTTATTTTTGTACCTTTTCTCCACGTTAAAAAACGACCCTGGTGTCTAACTCTGTCCCGTGGGGAGGCATAGTAAATAGGTACATTAAAAATGCTTAAAAAATATTTAGACGCGACTGGGTTCCCATATCTAAAAGATGGCGACGATACGCATATGATCCCTAAAATGTACGAGATCGTGCGAAATACTTGAATTGTTTGATTTTTTTTTAATATAAGGTAATTATATTCTAATATTTTTGAATATTCTTATAGCTAATAATAGTAAATTTTATTTAGACATAAAAAAAGTTAGTTTAATTGATTCGAAAAATTAAAAAAAATATATTTATTTTTTGTGCAGCAGAAAATGAGTCAAACGCGTTTTTATTTTAATTTAAAACATAAAATTTTATTAAAAATTACAGACAAGTATTATATTATTCTGCTTTTAAAATAATAAACTTCACGGTTTCATCTTTCTGGTAAAAGCAAAAGTTATTCAGAAACAACAGATTTTAATGGATATTTATAAGCGTTAGAAAAAGCAGTTTTCGATCGGTTGGAGGCCACTATATATATATATATATATATATATATATATATATATATATATATATCCGTCGTTGTTTCGTGTTCAATCAGACGTGCTAAAATAATGACTTGCTGTCAACATATACGATATATATATATATATATATATATATATATATATATATATATATATATATATATATATATATATATATATAATACAAGTTGGTTAATATACGAGCGTAAACTAACGTACAGCATTGTTTTTTATAGAAATATATTCGATAATTCTATATTTATACGATTTGATGGTCACATTTCCTTATGATTTCGACTGTGTCTTGTGTTGCTGTCATGTCGTATCCCCAATTCTGTTCCTTTGTGTTTTTATTTGTATTTTTAATTCCTTAAAATTCCTTTATTTCGATGTATATTTTGTCATTATATTTATGCTAATCTTTTTATTAGTAGTTTTAAAGCTGCATATGTGTATAAGAATAAAATTAGTCTATAATCATTAAACACAGTTGTTAGTTGTTGTTGGTTCACTTGCGCAAATCAGGAGGCTAAGGTATCTGCGTTTAAGTTATTCTTTCAACGGTACGAACATGTGGCACACGTTCAAGAAAGTGAGATTTGCAAAGCCAACCACCTGGAGACAAAGGCTTCTGGCTTAGAAAAATGCCTGAACAGCTTACTCGAAATTCCCGGTACAGGCGCCCCAATGAGTTAGCAATAAATTATTTGTTTCTTTCAATAAATTAACCCTTTCACAAAGCATGAGAAGATAACGCTTGGGAAGGTAGACCTTCTAGACATGCACAGAACAAAACCACAGCAAACGAATAGCAAGCAATCTTGATGATGGCCTAGAAATTGATTATGATAGTGCTCTAGGAAGCTATCGCCATAAAGATTGGAAAAACATGTAATGGCCATCTTCTATAATATAAATCTCACCTTTCTGTTTAAATATATGTATGTATTTATGTCTCACTAAAACTTTCGACAGAGATGATGGATTTTCACGAGATTGGTAGCGTTCTGAAGCTCGACGTTTCAGATGACAAATATCGAAAAATTGAACGAAAACATTAATTCCTTCACCCTCAACTGGGCATTTTTCTACAGGAAGGGGTCGTTTTTTTCGCGGATATTTTCGAAAGTAATCCCCTCTTTTCGATTGTCTAGCCTTAATTTAAACCTACGTCACTTCCGGTTTGGCGATGGGTGCAGCAGCTAACGCGTCACATTTTCCCCTTCTTCCTTCGCGGTACGGGTTTGAGTCTGCCTGGCTACTACTACTTTTTTTTGCGCTTGCATGCAATTTTCTTTTCTTTTTTTTCTTTTTTTCTTTTCTTCTTTTTTTCTTTTCTTCTTTTTTTCTTTTTTTCTTTTTTTCTTTTCTTTTTTTCTTTTTTTTTTTGCTCAACCAACACACTTACACATACCTCCACTTTCTTTTCCACCTTTGCGTCACTGGTTCGAGCCTGCCTGCCTACTACAACAATATTTTTACTCAACACACACCCACAAACACCCGGGCAACGCCGTGCTACGCCAGGCACCCAGGCACCCAGGCTAGTTTTGTTATATTCAAAACTAGATTTAATAGCCCGTCGCTGTCTGTCGGACAAAGCTTTTTATAACAATATGTGGACGCATATAAACTAGTGATGGGACGATTTCAATATTTTCTCCATACCGATACAATGAATGATTTTGTCATAAATTTTCAATTCCAATACGATTAATGATTCCGATGCCGGTTCTTTTATAACCTCTAAATATTTTGTTATCGAGTTGTTTATTCGGGTAATCCTAAACACCCATTTAATATGTGCAAACTTAAAACCACACGTATGGATGGATATATAGATTTTGATTTTATTGATGATTTAAAATAAAAATATTTATCATTTTTTTAAGTAGGACCACAATGATAAATTAAGTTTAAATAAAAATTTAAAAAAAAACAAAATTGGAAAGAAAGGATTTTTGGAATCGAAAAAAATGTACAATTTTTCCTATTTCTGATACCTCTAAAGTTTCGTTTTTTTTTTTTTTGTTTGTTTTTTTTGTTTTTTCGATTCCGATTTATCGTTTAAACACTAATCATTATCATATCGTATGAATCCGAAAATTCTATTCTTGGCATTGGTTTCCCCGATATTTTTCTAGTCAGAATTGTTTCTAGAATAACATTAAGTACTTATGGAAGAGATCACGAGCTGACTGCCAACATTATGGAATGAACTGGATTCGAACATGGAACACCCAGACCGTCAGTCCGTTTTGTTAACCACTGAACTACTGTCACTGCACTCAACACTAATGAAAACTTGCTATTATGAGGTTAAACGTGACAGACTGACTGACTCCAATAAAGATGCATGGACTCATGTAGGTGGCGCTTGGAGAACTCCTGTCTAGACAGAGTGCATTATCGATTTCACAATCTAGTGGAGGCTCTTTTCGTCTCTACAGCTTGTTTGACAAAGAAAAAATATCCGTAGCCTCTCACTTCTGTATCACTATCATCACAGTAGGTGTGTAACAGAGCGTGTATAGTCACGTGTGAGAAAATCAGCAGCAGCCGAAGAATAGCTGGCAATCGAAAATATTGGCAGCAGCAGCTGTTAAAGCACATATACAAATTAGCAAGTTAGCTTGCATCAAGAAAAGGAGAGAAAAACACACCACGTGGTCGAGGAGAGAAGCAAGTTGCATGCCTCGCAAGATGAGCTTGTGAAATCGAGGGCGAGAAAGAACTGGCTACCGGCCAGCGCGCGGTGTCGAAGCGAAAGACGTTTAAAAAAGCACATGTATGTGCGAAAAGACATTTGCAAGATGATGAAATGCGTTATCGTTGGGAAATTTTGCATTTTCAAAAAATGCTGAGTCAGACTTTTCTTTCTTTCTTTTTTTGTTGGTTCCTTTGTGACGGTACCAGACAATGTGTGGGTCCGAAAGTTTTGAAATGTTACGACACCGTCAAAAAGATCTTCCACTAAGCTCTATCGCCTAATAACCTCCTTAACACATGATTAATAATATAATAAGAACCCGTCTAGCTAAAGCCACAGGGCAAGGATAAAAGCATATTCTTTTCATTGTTTTGACATTCGAGTATATATCCGACACAATTAGACACAGTTAATCAATCGAGAACCACGTCATTCTATATAAAAGCAGATAAGATATCAACGGATACACACTCGAGAGGCAAAACAATGAAAAGAATATGCTGTTGTCCTAGCCCTAATAATAACATAATAAGAACCCATCTATCTAAAGGCAAGACAATGATTTTTCTCTACCCCTCTCTTTCTCTTTCTCTTTCTCTTTCTCTCTCGCTCTCTTTCTGTCTCTATTGCTCTCTCTCTCTTTTCCTCTCTCTCCCTCTCTCTCTCTCTCTCTCTCTCTCTCTCTCTCTGTGGTGGATCGGTTAGTGTAAATTACGTAAATTACTGTATCTGTATTGCACTTAGTTCATCGTGTATATTTGCTAGGTAGTTTTTGAAATTCTTTTTCCTGTGTCCGGTTGCTCCTTTAATTATCCGAATGATGGAGATCTTCCTATTATTAAAGTTTCTTATCATGTCATACATAAATCTTTATTTGACCAATCAACTCTGGTGTTCAAACTTCCTTACTCCTCTCATACCTCTCATCATCACCCACAGACTTCTTATCTTCGTTAAATCTTTCATTCCACTCAAGAAATGATGATTGATTCACGCAAGATGGCCCAGAAGCATTCTGAAGTATTCCATATATTTCTGTAGCATTTTTTCAAAGTTTTAAACAGAATTTTATTGCATATGGTTTTTTTTAGTGTCCTCATAGCCAGATTGCATTTTGCAAATTCACCAGCTGTGACTTTAGTAGGGTGAATTCCAATTCCTGCTGTATGAAATCATAAAAATTGAACAGCAATAAGATGCAGAATTTTCAAGAATCTATGACAATTTTTAGTATCTGTACTAAACTCATCTGAAAACTAATTGTAGGCATCTCGTCTCTCTCTCTCTATCTCCCTATCTCTCTCTTTCTCTATATATATTTCTCTCTCTCTCTCTCTCTCTCTCTCTCTCTCTCTCTCTATATATATATATATATATATATATATATATATATATATATATATATATATATGGCACTATATCTTAGTGTCCCAGTTGTGGCGGTTGTTAACACCCCCTTCAGCATGGCCAGGTGGTAATTTGGCCGTAAGCGGAGGGATACACGGATAAATGCAATCCCATAATTCCCTTTCTTTTCTCGAACTCTTTTTCGTCCGAACAGCATAGGGTGAGCACATGTTATTTTTCCTTTCTGTAAACGAGAGGTGGGGGGCATCCCCTTTCCCTCGACACTAGTTAAGATTAGTTAGTTTCAAAGAAGTAATGGTGAAAATCAATTGTATGATCTGTAAATTGTATGTTAATATTGTAAGATGTTGAGTCATTTCTCCTTGTAAACACCCCGGATATCTTAGCATTAAGTGAAACTAACCTTCACTCCTCCATACCCTCTAACCACTTTAACATGCCTGGTTATCTCCCACTCTACCGTAAGGACTCGGACAGACATATGCATGGACTTGGAGTCTATATTCGAAACACCCTCCCCCTAACTAGAGAAATAAAACTAGAATCAGAGGGCCAGGCCTTTATGTGCTTCAGACTAAATATGCAACACAATATTAGCTACTTATATTTTCTCTACCGCTCTCCCTCAAACCAAGACTGTACCCTAATAAACAAAGTCTCAGACAGCATAGATATAGCACTCTCCCTCGATACTAGCGCACAAATACATGTATTTGGTGACTTCAATGTCCACCACAGTAACTGGCTAGGATTCTCAAATCACACAGACGTAGCTGGTAGCGCCACATATAGCTTCTCTATATCTCATTCCCTATCTCAGATGGTTACATTTCCGACACGTTTCCCAGACCAGCACGATCAACATGCCTCACTTCTAGATCTCTTTCTGACAACAGTTCCCAATGACTGTACAACAAATGCCCATAGCCCACTCGGGAATGCTGATCACGCTGTGATAATGGTAGAAATCAGCCTAAATTCTCGCCCTAAAACTGAAGACCCACTACTCAAAACAACGAGGTATTACAAAAAGGCTGATTGGGAAGCCATCAGGGAGCTCATCAGAGATGCCCCATGGCAAAATATCTTTACTCTTCCAGCGGAACAGTGTGCAAATGAGACAACTGAATGGTTCAAAACTGCTATTTAAGCACATGTTCCCGCACGGAAATACTATAGCAAGCCCCACTCCCCCCAATGGTTTACTTCTGCTTGTGCAGCTGCCATTTGTCAAAGGCAGCATGCGTTCCGCAGATTCAACCGACATAAGTCCAGCTCAAATAAACAGAAGTTTATAGAAGCTAGAAATAATTGTAAGAGAGTGATAGACACAGCTAAGTCAGATTACTCTGAAACCACCAGAAAGCGCATCGAAGCACAGAAATTAGGAACCCGGGATTTTTGGAAAATCTACAACAGCGTAGTTAATAATGGACAGTAAATTATTCCCCCACTAACAAACAATCATGAGGTTGCTTGCACGGCAACTGACAAGGCTAATCTGCTTGCCAGTCGGTTTGCCTCAAACTCCACACTGAACTCGGTACACCACTCACTCCCTGATTTTCCTCTGCGAACAGACGCCACACTTGACGACTTGAAAATCACCCCTTCTCAGGTACATGCTATTATAAAAAACCTAGACACCTCTAAAGCATGTGGACCAGATCTCATCCCGGCTGTGCTATTAAAAAAATGTTCTGCCGAGGTTGCTCCAGTTCTGTCCAAACTACAATAAATGCCTTAACGAATCTTGTTTTCCCGACTGCTGGAAAACCGCCTCTGTGGTACCAGTCTTCAAGAATTCTGGTGAAAGAACTGACCCACTAAATTATCGCCCCATTAGCCTCCTCCCGCTTTTCGCCAAAATATTTGAGTCCTTAGTTAATAAAGCCCTAGTCCAGCACCTAACAGCTGCTAAACTCTTGACTGACAAACAATATGGATTCAGGCAAGCCCGTTCAACAGCAGATATCTTAACTGTAGTTTCTGAACGTATATACCGTTCATTGGATAAAACAGGGGAGGGTAGAGCGGTGGCCCTTGATATATCTAAGGCTTTTGACAGGGTATGGCACGATGGTCTTCTAAGGAAAATTAGATCATATGGAATCACTGGAAGAATTCATAACGTAATTAAATCCTTCTTAAGTAATAGAAAAATCAAAGTTGTCCTCGACGGACGTACATCCAAACAATATGACATAAATGCGGGAGTGCCTCAGGGGTCTATCCTTGGACCTCTATTGTTCCTGATATTCATAAACGACCTCCCTGATAATATTGTTTCGGAGATGGGTATATTTGCCGATGACACCACTCTCTATAACAGATATGAGGGGAAAACAAATGAACACATATCCAAGAAAATGGCAGAAACACTAGAGGATGACCTCCAATCCGTAGTGGAATGGGGACAAAAATGGTTGGTCTCATTCAATGCTGCTAAGACTAAGCTTGTTTCCTTCAATAACTACAAGAAACCTTCTCTACCACCAATAGCAATGGCCAAGAACACATTGCCTGAAAGTACTTCTTTTAAACTCCTCGGCCTAACGTTTACAGGGAATATGAACTGGAATAGATACATTGAGAGCATTGCCAAGGCTGCTGCAAGGAAGGTTGGCTCCCTCTACCGTGCTAGAAAACTACTTACGCCTGCCAGTATCCTATACCTCTATAAGGCAACCATTCGCCCATGTATGGAGTACTGTTGTCACATCTGGGCTGGTGCATCTGCTGCTTGTCTCTCGCTCCTGGACAGGGTTCAAAAAAGAGTCGCAAACCTGATAGGTCCTGAACTGTCATCTGGGCTTCAACCTCTGTCCCATCGACGAGATGTTGCATCCCTCTGCCTGTTCTACAAATACTTTAATGGTGAATGCTCTGACGAACTGCAAACACTTGTACCTCCCCGACGTAACTACCCCCGACAAACCCGACAAGCTACTAAGTCTCATCCCTTTACAGTGGAGATCCCTAGGTGCAAGAAAGCCTTTTACTCCAATAGTTTCTTCCCCAGAACTGCGGGTCTTTGGAGCTCCCTTCCGGGATTCTGCTTTCCCAACTGCAATGATATGCAGAAGTTCAAGTGTAATGTTAACAAACATCTTTCTACTCTTCTCCCTTCATAATGACCCCGCTAATTAATTCCCTAATAGTAGCCCCCTGCTTCAAAGTGGCACTGTGCCTTGTTTGGGGTGAAAATTGAATAAAAAAAAAAAAATAAAAATATATATATATATATATATATATATATATATATATATATTGTATGAATCAATGGTGTCGTGCGTTGTGGTGACTGTACTAGATGTCTGCCTTAAGTCGAACGAAGCGGGCCTGAAGACAAAGATTCTAACCAGAATGCCACCAGGGTGAAGATGTCATCTTGAGTGATTGAAGGAGCCACACATCCACATCCAACATCTCAGGTATGCTTTTCCTATTGATACTCAGGCCCTAATGACTGGCCCGTCGTCACATCATCATGGGACCGTTTCTAAGATATTTAGTGTAACACATGGGACGGTCAGTGACCGGTTGATTGGTATCATTTTAAAATTCGATCCTTCGCCTGACAAATATCGAAAAATTTGCCAGAAACATTAATTCCTTCACCCTAGAATCATCAGTTATTTACAGGGAGGGGTCAGCAAAACCGTCCTCTCATGACAAGTTTGCTTCTACGCATGCGCAAATGACGTCGGAACCTGATTTAGTGTAAATATTGAAAAAATCGATCCAATTTCGTCGACGTTGTCTTAGCTCAGTTGTTTAGCGGGTGGCCTCATTATCTAAAGGTTTTGGGTTTGAATCGTGGTGTGAGATGTCTTTTTTAAATTTTAATATTGAAACAAGGTTATTTAAGTCATTTTCACGTATTTTTTTGTTTTCATTTTGTTTTTATTTTTCAGATCTTTTTAAATAGTTTTAACGTTCGTTTTTCTCTTTTTTCCGATTTTTACATTTAATATCGTTCGTTTGCCTTACGTTAGTTTTTTTTTTTAGTGTTTTTTCGATTTTTTAAGTTTTAACATTTTAATATTTAAAAATATTTACTTCTCTTGTGCTTATGTTTTGATTACCCCCCCCCCCCGCCCGAGCAGACACACCTCTAAACACCCGGGCAACGCCTGGTACCCCCCGCTAGTATAATATAAAACTGAACGTCTGTGTGTGTGTGTGTGTGTGTGTGTGTGTGTGTGTGTGTGTGTGTGTGTGTGTGTGTGTGTGTGTGTGGTCACGAATAGGCTCCTCTATGGTTGACTATTTTAAAAAAACTGATTACATATAATGCTAGAAGATGTATCGAGACACAGGAATGGGTATGTTTGATCTGGTGATTCATTAAAATTGTGGGGTCTGTGTACGCGCCTCGTCTACAAAGTATGGAAATAAAAAGTTTAAAAATTAAAAAAAAACGTTTACAAGTATTTTTGATATAGATGTACATAATAATACTTTCATAAGTATGTTTTTACTTAAATTGATATAGGTCTGCGTTCACGCCTGGCCTCCATAGAATGAAAATAGGCACAAACTTTAATAAAGACTTTTCATATCTATCTGCGTAAGTATACTTTGATAATTATGTTTCAGTTTGAAGAAATATGGTGTAATAAAATTATGGGGTGTTCGTTAACGCCTGACCTCCATAGAATGGAAATATGTCACAAAGTTTAACAAGTGTTTTTTTAATATAGATCCACAGAATATTGTGATAAGTGTTTCAGTGTGAACAGGGATGGTATAATAAATTATGTGGTTTATCTATTTTATTTTTACTTTCACCAATATTTTACTTTGGTTTTGATACCCCCAAATTCGAAGCTATCTCTTTACAACCCTTCTCTTTTCATAACCTATCATACTTTCATAAATCGGAGTCCATTTTCTGTAGGCTGTTTTTGAACCCAGTCAACGACGGGTACTTTTGCTAGTATATATATACATATGAGAAAATCTTAGGCCCTCAAAAGCTTAATAAAATAATGAAATGAAAATTTACTAAACTTTAAATGCAAAAGAAAATAAGACGTCGTTTTATTTTATGGGCTGGTTTTTACCCCCCCCCCCTTTTCACACAAACAGTCATTCATTCAAAGAGAAAGGAATAGGAGTATTTCATTATTTACATTACTTCTCCCTTATGTTGTTTCGTATTTATAACATTCGAATATAGCGACGGTAGTTGGGTTGTCATGAATAAAGAAAGTTCCTCTTATTGTTGTTGTCTGTATACAAAAATGTGAGTTAGTAATTAATATTTGGGTGATGGGGGGTTACTATATACAGATTCAAAATAGTTGTCCAAAAACAAATAAATGAAAGCAAAGGTAAGGTAAGTTACGTTTCTACCTAACTGGATAATTGTTTAGTGTTTTTATGTAATGTAAAATGTTTAATCGGCTCGAAAAACAGAAATGGTCGCGGACTCTGTTGAATACGTTAAGTTTGGGAAAGTAAGTTGAAAACTAAAAGCTATACAAAACAGTGTCAGAAACCCACCGAATATATGTTACCATGACGTAGGCTAGCATAATCGGTGAGTTTCTGGCAGTATTTTCTATAGTTTTTTAGTTTCAACTCACTTTCTCTAACTTAACGTAATCAACAGTGTCCGACACCATTTGTAGCTTTCAAATACACCGAAAAACACTGTTTTTCAGGCCGACTAAACGTTACATTAAATGAAAAGGGTTTATATTACTAAACACAGATACAAAGAAGTTGTCAAAAAATAAATACATAACAAATAAATGTTATCAAAGGCAAGAAAAGTAAGTATTCTACCTAACTGGATAAGATTTTAGTGTTTTATGTAATGTATAATGTTTAATGGGTTCAAAAATATTCAATGTTTATCGGTATATTTGAAAAATACAAATGGCGGCAGACTGTATCGAACATGTTAAGTTTGGAGAAATTTTGGGAAAATGAATTTAAACTAAAAAACTATACAAAATACTGTTAAGAACTCACTCAATATATGTTACCGTGACGTAGGCTGGCATATAATCGGTGATTTAAAACTTTTGCTCGATTCAGGTGACGACAGTCCCTTTTGGTGATTACCTGGTTTGAGGATATTTGTACAACTAAACGGCAAATCTGTCCCAAAAATTCCGGTATTATTTTACTTTAAAGCCCGTTTCATGTTCATATATAAGGAAATATTTTATTGTAGATTTCGGTGTGCTAAAAACGAATCTGCAAACCGTTTCCGTAGCAAAAAGAAAGTTTTCATGATATTCATGAAATTACTTTTTCGAAAAGTGGGTGATCACTTTTTAATGTAAATTTAACTTAGAATGAGCACCTACTTTCTGTCCAACTGAGAGAGGGGCATTTTTCTGTGTGTTTCTTGGCTAAAACGTTTTTTGTTTGACTTCTTTTGCATGGTAACAACCCCTGAACTCTGGGACTATTTTCCATTCCACAGCCGTAGCCTTTGTTTACTCTATGCGTGAGCATAAACGAAAGCTGTTTAGCCAATAAACATGGGACCCCCCCTCTCTCAGTTGGCTAGAAAGTGGGTGCTCATTTTAAGTAAAATTTATATCGAAAAGTGATCGCCCACTTTTTGAAAAAGTAATTTCTTCATATCATAAAAACTATTCTTTTGCGACGGAAATGGTTTGCAGATTCGTTTTTAGCACACCGAAATCTACAAAAAACATTTTGTTATATACGAACGTGAGACGCACGGCCCTTAATGAAAAATTATATAAAAAATCCGGGGGAAAATAGTTTTCAATAAAAACAGCAAATAAATTCGATAGAAAAAAAATGGATGCTATTTTTTTTTTTTCTGTGTGTGTTTCTTGGCTAAAAAGTTTTTTTGTTTTATTTCTTTGCATGGTAATAACCTCTGAACTCTGGGACTATTTTCCATTTCAGACGTAGCCTTTGTTTATGCTACACGTGAGCATAAACGAAGGCTGTTGATATGCACTCGTGTACCAAACTGTCTTGTCAAAAATCCTAAATAAATGCCCCTTCCTCGGGTGGCCAGAAAGTGGGTGCTCATTTTAAGTTAAATTTAGATGGAAAAGTGATCACCCACTTTTAGAAAAAAATTCTTCATATCATGAAAACTATTTTTGGTACTCCTTGGGCGTTGAGTTCCATGGCGACACGCACAATTATTTAATGGGCGTTCCATTAGTCCCCCCTTAGTCCCCCCTTAGTCAAGGCTAACGCATGCGCACGTGACATTTTTTTTTATTTACTTACGTGGCGGAGTTATACAACCATCACCCCCATGCGAATTTCTATACTGATAGTTTTTTTAAAATTTTTTCACTGGATTGATTGAACACTAACCAGATTATGAAAAAAAATTGAAAAAAAAAATCATTTCAACATTTGAAAGATTGTGGGTCGAGCCCAAACCATGATTGACAGAAACTCTCGAGGATCCAGATCAAATTCTGCAAGAGTACCATTTTTTAGTTACCAGGTTCTGGTAAATCGGTCACCCATTTTTTTTTTTTTTCTAAATACGGAAGTGTCTTCGGGAGATATAAAATGGTTTCATGTTGACGAAGCAATGTATCGGGAGGCGTACAGGATGGAAAATTATTGGTAAATTTTTAGATTAGGTCCACTTCCACAAGTTTCTTTTACATGACGACTTCTAATGGTTTTCGACTATGCTGAATACGAAAATCGCATTGAAATTTTGCACAAATAAGTAGTTATCAAGATATAAAAAGTTGTATTATGCATTGTCTTCTTTCGCGACTATCTTTTTTTACGTTCGTGCGTTTCTTTATGGCGCGCGCGTAAAAATATGGCCGCGAAAGAATACAATGCATAATACAACTTTTTATATCTTGATAACTACTTATTTCTGCAAAATTGCAATGCGATTTTCGTATTCAGCATAGTCGAAAACCTATGTAAGTCGTCCATTAAAAGAAACTTGTGGAGGTGGACCTAATCTAAAAAATACCAAATTATTAAACATTTCTCCAGCATGTTAGTGAAATTTATAATACTTAAAAAAATGTAAAA
>NC_136485.1:171609460-171686960 GCF_053919585.1 Euprymna scolopes | reverse complement strand
AAACCGGTCAGCTGATACATTCATTTTTACTTTTTAATTTCACAATCTTAAATAATGTTTTCAAACAAGTTTAAATTTAGTCTTTACATAGCCATAATATATATATATATATATATATATATATATATATATATATATATATATATATATATATATATATATATATACAGCATAATCACGTAGACATAGCGGTTCTTGTCAGATCACCGAAGTTAAGCAACGTTAGTTGAATCTAGCTAGTACAAGATGAGTGATAGGAATTCTAAGCGCTGTATGTGCTCTCCGCTTGTTTCGGCATTATTTTCAGTCGTCCTGAACCTCCGCTTGTCACTTGCTACTGGCATTTAACAACGCCGACTCACGATAGGTGTGGTTGCAGATTGTGCAACTCCTGCCACTAAAAGATGCACGCGTAGGCACTCTTACAGTGGATATCCGTGGTCTGTCAAGACTGAAGAAACTACCATATATATATATATATATATATATAAGTGTGTGTATGTGTGTGTGTGTGTGTGTGTGTGTGTGTGTGTGTGTGTGTGTGTGTGTAGAGAGAGAGAGGGTGAGAGAGAGTGGGAGAGAGAGTGAGAAGAGAGGTGAATAGCTAGATTGATGGATAGATAGGTATGTCTATATATAATTCAGAAGATTTTGATGTTTTATTTGAATTGAAACATTTTGCATTCGTAGATAATCAATATTTATCCAGTCATATATATATATATATATATATATATATATATATATATATATATATAATGTCTTTCGTAATCTTCTATTTGATTATGGCGCGAATATTTCAGGAAAATGGAGAAATGGCGTACAGTCTGACATTTTCGAGTCTCTCAAAGGAGCATGAGTAAATAAACAAAAGTTCTTGTAATCTTAACACGCGTCTGTCTGAATTACGCGTTTTGCAATGCAAATGCTATGTAACACAAACCGCGACTGAAGTGCGTACGAAGGACGCCTTTTTGTAATATGAGGATGCGTCTAAAAGATATACATATTGCGTGAATCCCGCCGGAGTTTCTTCCCTACAGAACCCGGATAAATTAGCTTGTTCACAAGTAACGAACCTACGAAAGGGAAGAGCCAATGCTTCTTATTTAATAAAACGTAACTCACATGTTTGGTTGTTTAAGGTACGACCGCGAATCTCTATAAGAAGCTTCGTCGGTCGGTAACACTTGAAATTGTAAATAGCCCTGCTTCTGTCGTGCTTTTGAAAACAGGGCTATTTACAATTGTGTGTGTGCGGTGGGCATATACATGCATATAGGTGCATGTAGGTGTGTGCGTGTGGGTGTGTGTGTATGTGTGTATACTTCTATTTTCATATATTTATCATTTATTCCCCATTTTACTTATATATGTGCATGCATATGTGTGCGTGCGTATATGTGCACGCGTATATGTGTCTATGTGCACGTATGTTTATATTGCGGACCGACCTTGTACCTTACGTAGCCTTCTATCTCTACCCGTTTCCTTCCCTCCTGCATGCAGTGGCGCGCCCGAGCGTACGCAACAGGAACAGGCACTCACACACATGTGTAAAGAAATGTGTATATGCCAGCGTCGGAGATGGGACTAGTGCCACTCGTGCCCAGCACGACCAATAACTCGGTCAATGTTATTCAAAATGGATTAAAAATCATCCATTAATTTCAAGCAAATATACTTAGTCTGATCTCAATTAAATTACGTATCTATTCAAGTTTCGATTACTAAGTAGCCAAAAGTTCATAAATATATCTGGGAATAATACAAGGACGCTGTTTTGAACGGATTGTCTTTGTCCGGCCACCGTCAGATTCATAACAGCGGCTACGACATAGAACACACGTAATCCGTGCCAAGCACAAAACCCCTCTCGTAATAATAGTAATGTTAGAGAAATCCCGTTTTTTGCTGTAGCCACCCGAAAAGTGAAGTCAACCTACACTGCCTAAAATATTTAGCACGATGTTACTGCTGATTCCTGTTTTGGGAAGAGAGAGAGGGGCCGAGAGAGAGGGGGGGAGAGATCTATAGACACATACGTATGCATAAACACATGAAGAACGATTACTACTACTGATGCAATATGTAGTAGTACGAATAGTTATGTGTAAATATAACTACGCATATATATCAGATTGTAAATATCAGTGATGAAGTTATTGTTTCATTAATTAATAAAGAACAGGTTTTGAATGAGAGTGAATTTGTTTGTTTTTTTATTGAGGATTTTTTTCCGTGAATTTTGAATCATACAAATCTATGAAAATACGGGTTTTAAGTCATTTTACATTAATACTAAGAAACACGTCAATCCAATAAACCTTCGTAGAATTCCGTAGTGATACGTAAATACTTTTGTAAGTTTTTTTTTTTCATAAAATCCCTGTATGTAACTTTTCTTGCTGCATCCATCATTTCACAGCTATTTAAACCCAACTTTATTCATCAATATTACCTTTTATTCTATGGGAAAATTTAATCGCTGTTTTTGGAGAACATTACTTCAGTTGCCAAAAATATTTCAGTCGCTTCACTGCATTCAATTTTATCATGGACTTTATTAACGGATTCTTTGTATCTTAGAATTTTTGGATAAAATTAAGAATTTCAATGTTCTCAGTGTTTCCACGGATAACTTTAACTGGTCAAGATATCATATGTTTCAAGATTCATCAGATGGAATTTACATTTTGGAAGTTCCCTGTATTTTGCGTATAACGTCACTTGGGCTAATTTTCCTGTGTTTTACGGGTAAGCAGATTATTCTCTAAAACATTTTTTTTTTAAAGTTGTACTGCATTTGCTGTTAATTATCTGAATTTAAAATTAGATATAATGGAAATGGATATTGTGTTAGACCTGAAAAATAGATCGTTTAGCCAGAGAAATGTAGCCGAGAAGCGATAAATTATCAAAGTTGGGCGCCCAACTCATTTATTGATGAATAAGGTTAGGACTCGTTCATTCCAATCCAAATGGTTCAATGACATTGACTGGTTATGTGCCAGTAAATCTGTGGAAAAACTTTATTGTTGGCCTTGCTTGCTTTTCACGTCTAAATCAGGACAATCATGGACTGATACTGGCTATACTGATTATAGGCATATTTTGGCTGACTGCAAAATTCATTCGAAATCAATGACTCGTTTGAACAATTATAAGCGTTTAAAAACATTTGGCATGTATGACATAGTTACTGCTATTAGTGAATCGGCCAATCTTGAAAGAGAAAGGCACAATAAATTGGTCGAAGAAAATAGACAATATCTGAAATACCTGATAACCGCAATATTCTATCTTTGCAAACAAGAACTACCATTGCGCAGACACGATGAAGGGGAAGATAGTCTTAACAAAGGTAATTATCGAGAATTATTACAGTGTTTCTCTAAAATTGACAGTGTGTTTGCATCAAAACGTTCCGCCAAAGAAGGCTCTAGGCAATTTTCAGGTGTTTCCAGAACAATACAGAATGAAATTATATCTGCAATTGATAACGTGATTGCTGGTGTTATTTACGCTGAAATTTAAAGTGCTCCATTTGTTTCAGTACAGGCTGATGAATCAACTGACTGTGCAATGCATGCACAGCTTTCGATCATTGTTAGGTATGTGAATGGATGCAAAATTATTGAACGATTCCTTGGATTTCATGACGTGAACGATGACAAAAGTGCCACAAGATTAGCTGATGTAATCGAGAATTTTTTAAATTCCTTCGATGATGCAAAATTAAAATTGGTTTGCCAAACTTATGATGGAGCAGCCGTGATGGCAAGTGAACGGAACGGAGTGAAAATTAAATTGAGAGAGAGGGGATTTAAACACGCTGATTTCATCCATTGTTATGCCCATAAACTTAATTAAGTTTTGAGTAAAAGTACGGAAAAATTTGATGACGTTAAAATATTTTTTCACATTTACACAGCTTCAGTAAATTCACATCATCTAGTACGAAACGGAAGAGTGTGTTCCGAAAATTTCAAATCAGCATCCCATCTTTGTGTGCTACCAGATGGTTTTATAAATCAAGAATTGTATCCGCTATAAAAAACGATCGTCAAAAAATAATGAACGCACTCGAAAATATTCTTGATCATGGCGAAATATGGAATGAAGCAACACTAAGTGAAACCGACAATTTATTGTCAAAATTGAATGATTTAACTTTCATGTTTTTATTAACTGTTTTTATGTCATTCTTTCTCAAGCAGAGAAACTGTTTGACATTTTACAGTGCAGAAAACTCGACGTGAAATATGCTCAAGATAAAATACATGATTTCGTTCAATCGATATCAAACAATTATGACAATTAACATTATGAAAATATGATCCAACAAGCGATGACAGACATGGAGATATCTGATGAATCAAACGCTCTACCCACAAAAAGAAATAGGGGAAATCGAATCAACTACAAAAGTGTATATTTTGAAATAATTCAAAACATCATTTCGTAACTAAAGGAGCGATTCGCCAACATAGGAGACTTTTCATATTTTGAATCGTTCGATGTAGAAGAAGTTTGAAGTTTTTTCTGTATATTCCCTAAGCAACATATAGATGCATTGCAGAAAAAATACCCTGGTATATTTTTACCTAAAATCCTTGACAAGTGAGCTCAGGTATTTGTATTGTGATAATGATTTCCAAAAATGTATCTCAAGTAAAGTTATTTTCGAGATACTTCATGAACTCGGTTTTTGTCTGCAATTTCTGAAACTGTGAGACTGATACAACTTTTCCTTACCATTCCTGCTACTTCAGTTTCAAATGAAAGAAGTTTCTCAACCTTGGACAGAATACGATCATTTTTTAGATGCACTATGGCTGAGGATCGACTTTCAATTGAGAAGGAAATGCTTAAAGACTTAGAGCAAAGAAATGAATTGCACAATAAAGTAATAGAAAACTTTTCGGCCAAACAAAGACGCCTGGAGTTTATGCTCAAATGAGATGACCTTCCCAAAAAACGCGCTTGACCTGCAGACACGTCCATTCAAAAGCATTTATAGACGAACACTAGCTGTGAAATGATGCAGCAAAAAAGTTACATACAGAATCTTTATGAAAAAAAAAATTGCGTACTACTACGGACTTCTACGAAGGTTCCGAGGTTTGAGGGTTTTTCTTACTATTAATATAAAATGACATAGAACCCGTATTTTTTGTAGATTTCTATGATTCAAAATTCACGAATAAACCATTCCTTAATGAAAAAAGGGATTATGAAGTGCTAATAAATAATCACTCATTTAATTATTTTATAATTCCATGAGACAAATGACCTTTGTGGACTTAATTGCTGGTTAGTTGTCTTGTCATCAATTTCTTTATTCTAATAAACATATTTTTCTACTCATAGTAATGGCCATCTCTTTTCTTCTATACTTTTGAAAGGAAAAAAATATCTTATCTACTGTATTAACAAGACTATAAATTATATAGTGTCTTGATTGTTTACAAAAAAAATATCTTATCTTCTGTATTAATAAGACTATAAATTATATAGTGTCTTGATTGTTTACAAAAAAAAAACACCATGCAAGGTACGTTAGTCAATCTGTGCTATACAATGGAGAATCACGCAATAGCAACTATGATGACTTACTTTGGGTCCACGGACCACGGATTGGGAACTGAAGTTGACAGAGGGCGGGGGGGGGCACGAGTAGCAATAATAGGCTAGAATCGCCACTGGTATATGCATGTGCACTCCTACTTTTATATGTTTATCATTTATATGTGTGTATATATTTATATGTATGTGGGACTGTGTGTCCATATATATGTATATATGTACATGTGTGTGAGTGTGTGTCCGCATATGTGTATATGTACGTGTATACTCACGATTCTTTATTATATTTATCATTTTTTATACTTATCATTTATTTCCATTTTACTTATATATCTGCATGTATATATATATATATATATATGTGTGTGTGTGTGGATGTATGTTTATATTCATATTTATTTACAACCCTTCCTTTTCATAACCTATCATGCTTTCATAAATCTGAGTCCATTTTCTGTAGTTTGGTTTTGAACCCAATCAACGACGAGTACTTTTGCTAGTATATATATATATATATATATGTGTGTGTGTATATGTATATATATATGCAGATGTATGTTTATATTCAGGACCAACCGTGTACCTTACTAAGCCTTCTCTTTCTACCTCAGCTATTACACACACGAGTACACGTACTGACACACACACATCAAAAGGTAAAAGCTCATAAAAATGTTCACCAATGGACTTAATATTGACCACTTGAACTTTTAACCTGTCCCACTGGAGGCAGAATATCTCATATTGGTATTCCCATCAAAACGCATTCGTACTAGTGAAACTAAAATGCCTTCCAAAGGGAAATTCCATGAACTTTTAACTAAACAAACTTTAACTAAAACATATATGAAGAGAGCTAAAACAAGAGGGTTTCATATTAAGAGATAGGATGGGGACATTTATATTGATGAGGGGAAGGTGATATTTATACACTTCTGGGCTGTTTCTTCTTATAACTCATATTGCGAGGAGAGGGGGGCATATTACTTATACAAAGTTCATTAATAACGATGAGTGGGAACAAGTTCATATAAGATGATTTCACATTACCTTTGTTGTAGAAAGACGATACATGTTTAATGTCCTAACCCTTCGCTTCTAAAGGGACCCTCCTCTGACTGCCTTTGCTGACTGCTCTCGCTGCCCGATTGCCACGACTGCCTTCTTCTTCGACTGAACTAGCTCCTATATTGAGAATTCATTTCTGCCATGACGTCATACGTGTGTCTGTTAACGGGATCGACCGACGTGGCCTAAACATTCGTGGTTCTGCACGTTTCCAAACCATTTCTGCAAGCAAAGAATTCTCACTCCTATTTTTCCTAAACTATTTTTCAACATGGTTAAATTGCATTGTTCATTATTTTCTAGCTGACCTTATTTTAATTGAGTTTTCATAAAAACAATTGAAGAATTAAATTCTTTTTACAACAACATATATAAACTATTTTATGTGAAACTGAAAAATGCTAAATTCTATTTCTGAACCTTGCTTACAAAGTTCAAATCTCAGTCTATCCTAATCTCATTTTCACTTATCTAATGCTTTTCTTACAAGAAAAGGGGAACCTTTCTTGTAACACTTGGTTGATCGGGTGTACTTGCCTGGTTGTTTTCAAAATTCTTTTTAGTATGTCAGGTTGCTCGCATAATTACTCGAATGATGTATTCATAAAGTCTCCATAAGATTCTATTTTTTTTTCATGGCATCCATAGTTAATACATAGGAATAAGACTTTTTAAAATTCGACCAATTTTCACATCATGGCCTCAATCAAGCCAAACAGATCAACTAGACAGAAATTCAACAGCAGTGATCGTACAGATTAGTAAAAAAAAAGCTGAGATGATTATATTGCGTACGAAACATGCGATTATATGTGTAGACATTGTGAGTATATATATATATATATACAATACTATTACAAACACACACACACACACACACACACACACACATATATATATATATATATATATATATATATATATTTCTTAAATGTTACCACTTCATAATGTTCATTTTTCACAGTATTATTCTTTTATTGATATTAACTTGCGTACAATTGGCAATATGTAGGCGTATGCTTCATGAATTATAACTTTGCCATACAGTTTATACATTATAACTTTGGTATACAGCTTATAAATCATAACTTTGGCATATATTTTATTAATTATAACTTTGGTATACACTTTGTAAATTGTAATTTTGGCATACAGTTTATAAATTATGACTTTGGCATACAGTTTATAAATTATAACTTTAGCATACAAATTATAAATTATAACGTTGGCATAAATTTTATAAATGATAACTTTGGCATACATTTTATAAATTATAACTGTGGCATACAGGTTATAAATTATTATTTTGGCATACAGTTTATAAATTATAATTTTTGTATGCAGTTTAAAAATTAAAATTTTTAGTATACAGTTTATAATTTATAATTTTGGCATACAGATTATAAATTATAATTTTGGCATATAGTTTACAAATTATAACTTTCGTATACAATTTATAAATTATAATTTTGGTATATAGTTTATAAATTATACCTTTAGCATACAGTTTATAAATTGTGACTTTGTCATACAGTTTACAAATTATAACTTTGACATCGAGTTTATAAATTTTAACTTTGAACAACTGAGCAATTTTCTCAGCGCATACTAATGAACTCAAGTTGTTAATTTTTTTCATCGAATGGGTCCTTCGTATTAACATATTAAACTATTTGCTGATGGAATTATCCCCCCTCCTCGTAAAAAAGTTAAACTACGGTTGTAGTTGTTAGTTACCTATCCTCAACGTCCTAATGTTAAGAACGGCTTTCGTAATAGACACTCCTTACCTCCTCCTGTTATGGACGTCGTACGAAATAGCTACGCTCAACCACGCCATGGTAAGAACGGCTTCCGGAATAGACATCCTATTTTATGAGGGGAGTGATTGTCAAGTATTTGCTCCAAGTGTAACCGTTATATATGTTGTCAGCATATCCAACTGGAAATACAATAAACCAAAATTGAATTTGGTGGATGGCATTGTCGTGAACTACAGTGCATAATGCATGTCATTATATCTCTAAAAGTACTTGTCTACGCCAAAGTATAAAGAAATTGTCTTATTCAACATAGTCTAAAACCTATAGACGTCGTCAGTTTAAATGAAACTGTGTAGATGGAGCTAAAGTTTTAAAAAATATTTTAAAAAAAGAAAACGTTAATGTCTGAGCAGTGTCGGAAATGAGTCATAAAAAGAGAAGTAAACCAAAAATAATTATAGTAAAAAGCAAAACAAATATATAACTAATAAGTCAATACATAGGAAATGTAATGAAAGAGGAATTTCGTACTTTAGCGACGTAAGTTAATTGACATGCAAAATAATTATAAAAACTGGCCTAAATGTTGTCAGATACAAACTGAACTAAAATTAATGGAAATGAGAATTTTTCTGGATGTAATTCAGACCTTGGGTTTTAAAATGTGTCTTATATAAAAAGAAATAGTTTTTATGATGTGTTAATCTGTCAACAAACGAAGCATCCACGATAGTATTAAAGAATATAAAAGGCAGAAAAATAGAATCTAAAATACTCTCCTAAAAGACAAAGGAAAACAAAACCAAAAAGAAAGACGCTACCAAATCGAAAAATGTTTTTTCTTGTTTTTGTTTTTTTTAGCCTAATTACCTCAATCTAAGCTTGGTGTCATTTTTATATAGTGGGCTACTACAGTTCTCTTTTATTAAGAGATTCGTTCATAACTTCATCTCATAAGTTCGGACGCTCGATCGAGCGGTATTTTTATTAAATCAAAACAGTAAAGGAAGACAGCTGGGACTAATTATTTAATGTTAAAGACGAATGTTTTTAAAACGCTTCCATAACGTAGACTGTTTAATAAAAAAGAAAGAGTTGTCGCAGCTTATTCTGTAAACGTTTTCATCTCATGAAAATATTGTTGATTCGTTTTTTTAAGAACCGTACTATATATCACTTACTGTTAAATCAAAGGAAAAGGTGCCGCCGCTTATTGTGTAACTGTTTTCATGTAATGAAAGTATCGTTTGTTCGGTTATTTTCTCTTGATACTCGTGTACAAACAACGGATTGTGTTCGTTTACTAAGAGATCAGTTCATTTTATCATTGCACAATTTAGGACGCTGAAACCGGACATGATAAAAAGAAAGCTACGAACTCTTGTTCCGATATGTAAATAATGTTAATCTAACTAATGAAAAATAGCGTAATTTACAACGCTGAAACAAACGAGGCAACGGCATTTGAAATAGATGTAAATATTACCAGAAGAAGCTACGCTAACTGATTTGTACCAAAGTTATGACTATTTATTTGTGTACCTTAAAATAAATTTTATTGTAAGGTTTTTGTAAACATTTGTCTGTAACATTGCGGAAAAGCGACGATAGGAAATTATAATTGATTTAAAACAATGCGTGCTGATAATGTGCGTGCATTAAAAGGTGAGGGTATAATTACGTAAAGTTATAACTATGAGCGTGGTAGAATTTTTTTTTTGGTTTAATATGCGTAAAATTAATGATTCGTGCAGAGCATATTAATTCATGTTTGACGCTCGTTTTATGTATGAATGTGTGTATTCCGGGTTAATATAATGTTATGGTCTCATCCAATGAGAATAGTCGGAGTGTTAGTGGGGAGAAATCATTATTTTCAGATAGTGAAGTGTAAAGTTAAAGTTAGTTGTATTTGTATGAGTGTTTTATTCAGTTAATAAGGGTGCCAGGGCAATAGAGTTATAATGTTTGAATAATTACCAGGTTTTGACTGGGAGCGGTGGGAGTACTTTTGTATAAGATGGGAAAGTATGAACTACTTCATCTAAAGATCTTTGCGATCGTGATGATGTCGCTCGTAGGAAGTAAGATAAGATTATATTATAACGAATAAATGTGTATGTAACGGCATTCGAAAGTTACATAAGAAGGTGGATAATAGTTTAAACATAATAAATTTGTATGTGGCATTTGCTTATTGTAATACTACCGTAATTTGGTCCAGAGGGAAATTTCTGCAATCATTTCATTATTATATATATATATATATATATATATATATATATATATATATATATATATATATATATATATATATGAAATTAAATTTCAAGTTTTTCACGTATTCGTTATAAATAAGTTTCATTAATAAACAAAACAATACTAGTTTGATTAATTTGCCGCGCTTAAGTTTGAAATTGAAGTTTAGTCGAGGTATTACTCTGAAATATGATCGATCAGTTACGTCAAATTTTCAATCGCATGTCCATCAATAAACGCGCAAATTGAAAGGCCGCATCTTAAGAATGGAACCGTTCTTGTTATCACGTAATATTTTTATCTTTTCTAAACTCGCTTGATTCCTGGCTTATCAGTATTCAACTCGACTGCGGCACCAATTAATAGTGTCGTACAAAGGTTAGAATGTATTCTCGGTCCTTTTACACTTTTTCGCCCTTCCTTTCAAGGTCGACGTTGCAGCCGAAAATGATATAACGAGAATTAAACTATATTTAACAACACAGACAAAGGAAATGAATAAATATGCACTTGTTTCGTTTGTACCAAAATTTCGCTTCAAGTGAGACATTTTGTCTCGCTCATGTGGACTGATAAAAGTGGGAATAACTCACACGCTAACATACAATATTTTGTCTTTATTTTACAATAATTACTTGTTATTTTTGTGATAGTTTTCGTTGAAAACATGGACACAAGAGAGGTGTAGAGGAAAAAATGGGAAAGAAATTTCGGTGGCATTTTCCAAACTCAACAGTTGAGACCATTTTAAATATGACCCCCTTCCCTGTTGTTTGCGCTATGTTGTTGCTCCTGTGCAGTTCTCAGCGGTCAACTCCCTCATGCTTTGCCTTCTATCTTGAGAAAGGATTAGTTTATTGCGCCTTTACCAGGTAATACTGACAATGCTGCGCAGACATCTTTTGCGGGGTCTGAGTACCCATTAGCTGGGCGCTGAGTTTTCAATCCCACTTGCCACGTCTTGTATCAGATTTCTCACTGTGGCAGAGAAATAAACACCTTTTTGAAAGATATAGTAGAAATCTATTTGCTGTTTGATAACTTTTTTCTAGCATTTTTCAGTCGAAACAAGACATATTGCGACTTGAACGTAAGCGGTATTACTTGATATAGTGTCTAACATGGGATCGTGGGGAGTTGAGAAGCAAAATCTGTTCACATTACATTTAAACTTCCGCAGGTTAGTACATTAGTTGGTTTCAACCAGGTAAACTATTAATAGATATTGGTATAGATCTGTTGACCTTTAAACAGATGATGATGATGATGATGATGATGATGATTGAGGAATGCATAATTAAGAAAGTAGACTGAACTGACAAATTTATTCATCGAGTTGATCAACTAAATTTTCACAGAAAGCGAAATAGATAAATAGAAAATAAACAAATACATCATCTAATTAAATTACTGACTCTACATCATAAATCGCTATTAAACGATTATTCTTTTAAAATGAACACTAGATAATCATGTTTTACTATAGACAACTAACCGGAAAAGTTGTGAAGAAAAAAATAAGCAAAAAAAAACTGCTACCAAAGGCAAGACAAGCAAATATTCTATTCACCTGGCCAAGCTTTTGATGGTTTAACCCACTTTAAAGGATTGATCAAGTTTGAAACGCAAGCTATACCGAGGTCCAAGTCAAAACGACAACATAGATATCACACATGAGGCTGTCACTTCCTTAGTCACGTGAATCGGCCCCAAAAACTGAATACATTAACTGATTTAATATAGCAAAGAATATATTTATGAAAAATAAGGTAAATTAGCAACAGAAAAGATAATGGAAAACAGGGAGGAAACGTGTTTTTTTATTGTTTTATATATTTCGGACGAAATTCGTAGATAGATATTTTTGCGTCTGTGATTGGCAGAAGTAAAACCTGTTAATGAAAATATTATCCAATCACGTGTCTATATTTCCAAATAAACAAGTCACATATTTGTATTATCAGCCTACATTTGAGTGTGAAAATGCTGTTATAATTGTAGTTTATTAGCTTGTTGGCTTAATGCTTAAAAGGGAGTATCCTTATTAGTGTGCGAACGAAAAGACCCAGCAGTTACATTAGCTAGTTTGCATAGGTGGGCAGAAAGAATTTTAGAAACAAAGTTATAGAAAGAATAAAATGAAATATTTGACATAATAAATAATTAACAATTATATAATAAATAAATAACGTTATGATAAGCATAAGAATGTGGTTAGAATTTACAATAAACAAAGGTGATCATATACAAATAAGTCAAGAAATTAGTTTAAGCAACATGTTTGAAAATGTTTATATTACCGAAATAGTTAAGGATAACAAAGGATTGACCTTTTTACGTAAGTGATTGCTTAAGTACGGAACAATTTTTGTTTGTTATATCTATTGATAGGTGAGATTGAGTAAAGAGTTTGGACCGTGAAGTTCGCTTGTCGAGATCAAGAATTAAGTTTTCAGTTAACGAAAAGATTCGCTCACTTTGGGCAACTAGTTTATGTTCCGCTAGCTTAGAGAACGCTACAGCGAATATATAGAAAAAGCTAGTTATATACAGGGGGTAGAAACGTCAGTAAATATACTTGGGCTTGTGTGTGTATACATAACTATATATATATATATATATATATATATATATATATATATATATATATATATATATATATATATATATATATAGTGGAAATGGTAATTAATAAAAACTGAAGAAAGTGCTCAATACTGTTGTACAGCAAATATGCATTTTATTTTTTATTACCGTATCCCACCCCACATATCCCCCTTCCCCTCCATGTATCCCTATGCCCTCAGCCACACCAGAAATGAACTTCCGAGACCCTCCCTCACAAGTTCCTTAAACCCCAAAACTAAAACATTATCGACATACCAAGCGCCCCCTCCCACCTTCCTCTATTTTTTCTGCCCTCCTCGCACCCCCTGACCTCATTCACTCTTTTACTCTCTCATCCCAAAATAGCGAACATTTCTGTAAAAGTCTGAGGATGCTACAGACGGCAAAAAACGGCCAAGTAGCTGAAACAATAATGTAACTTAACAGAAGGATACGGTAATAAAAAATAAAACGTATTTATATATATATATATGTGTGTGTGTGTGTGTGTGTGTGTGTGTGTGTGTGTGTGTGTGTGTGTGTGTTTATTTCAACCTCAGTTTTTGTTTTTTTTTTTGCTTAAATCATTACAGGTTGTTTCAATCGACAGGACAACAATAGAGAATTTACGGAAACAAATTGACTTAAATTATTTGATGAGATCGGCAGAACAATATTATTGTCCTGTCGATTAAAACAACATGTAAAGATTTAAGCAAAATAAACTCGAGGTTGAAATAATAGAAACATATTTAGCTTACTAAAGTATTTGGCACTTTCTACTTGTTTTTTTTTAACCAAATATACCTCTTTATATATATATATATATATATATATATATATATATATATATATATATATATAATGTGAGCATGAAAAGTAATATGGTTAAGCTCAAATATGGAAAAATAAAGGACTAGTTGTTAAAACTGGAAAAGAAAAGGACAAGATACTCGTCTATAAATCTGTCACGACTCAGTTCGAAATAGCATCTTATTCGCTAAACGTGCACATTTATTGGACGCCTCTTATTTAAAATATATCTGAACATAAGATACTCCGTCCGTAGGGCGTCGCTGTGTTTATCGATATAAGTACTTTGAAAAACCGGTTTTCGTTAGGTCAGTGAAGTTAAGCAACGTTGAAGATAGTAAGTACTAGATAAGTGACCATTTGCAAATACCAACGTTGTATGTCTGTTGGCGGTGAAACTGCACTACAAAAGAAAAAATAAGAAAAACTAACGTAGTGATCTCCCTTTGCATGCAACTGTGTGTGAAATGTATATTCCTTAGGTACTTCCGGTTTCAAAGGAAACTAACGCAACCCGCACAAGGTAAATTGTCGTATCAGAAAGAAAAAATGCAGTCGCTAACGCTTGCATTTGAAATAACAGCTTCATCATTAGATTCAATAAAACTATCAGATTAGTGAAATGTTTCTGCCGGTTATAGAAGTGATATTTTAACCCATTGTAATTTATTTTATGATTATTGTTATTACTTAAACATATCACCAATATTATTGTGTAACTTTTTCTTGAAGATTATTAGAACATTCTTCGTGTTTGTTGTGCAATGTCCTCACTCGTGTGCTCCGAAAACGAGCACTTCTTTGGTAATAGTTTTCCTGGTTATTTTAGCTGTCAACTTCTGTAAATGAAAGCCTGGCCACAGAACGATTGGATTTAAACTAAACACACTCATCTCCTCATATTGCGCCGTTAACCATTTCACCGCGTTCAGCTGTCGCGGTTTTAATGGACACGTCATATTTTAGTTGCGTCAAAATATCTATATAAAATGCGCTGTTGGTCCATTGAGTGTCGTTTGTTTGTCGGTCCGCCACGCTTAAATGTAAAATGGAAATTCTGTCCTGTTTGTCTCGTTCAGTTTTTAAATATCATTTGTTTGATGCGCCCACGCAGATCCACCCGCAGGTTAATCTGTCGTTCTGTCACGCTCTATTTGTAGATATAATATTCAGCTTTAAACGCGTAACGTAAATGGACGTAACTTCAGAATATATGCCGCTTTTTATCGAATGAGTCATGTTTATCGAGAAATTAATTCATGAATATTTGCATATGGGCGCGGAAGAGAGATGAGAAAAAACAGTAATAGATAGATAGATAGATAGATAGATAGATAGATTAATAGATAGATAGATAGATAGATAGATAGATAGATAGATAGATGTAAGATAGACTAATAAATAAACAAATCAAACATGAGGAAAACGAAGATGAAGAGGAACGAAAAGTCAATTTATTATTTTATAAGGAAATTACCATAAAACCAATTATCATTTCATAAAAGACAAGCGTTATGAATGATCACGAGAAACTTTATCTCTCTATCCATTTATGTATTTATCTATCTGTCTTTTTATCTATCTGTCTATCTGTCTATCTATCTATCAATCTTAGTATTTATTTATAAATCTGTCTGTTTGTTTCTACATATCTATCTATTCGTCTATCTATCTATCTGTTTATCTATCTATCCTTCTATCTATCTCTGTATTTTTCTATTTATTTATATATCTAATCAATTAAGCTATATAAATATATCATACTGTGAATATCTATGCGACTATCTATGTATTTGACGTTCTGTCAGCACATATTTCTATCGATGAATACCTAATATATAAAATTATATGGTCAAGATTTCAAAAGTTTGATCATTTTAAACATTATTTTTGGGTAACTAATCATCAAACCAAGAACAAAGTGGTTATATAAATCAACCAAGTCGCTGACTGGATAGATTCAGAACTCTCTCTTAATACTAGCGCGCAAGTACATGTGTTTGGTGACTTTAATGTCCACCAAAGTAATTGGTTTGGCTTTTCTGACTACACAGACACAGTTGGTAGCACAACACATAGTTTCTTTGTATCTCATTCCTACCACAGGCAGTTACGTTTCCAACACGTTTTCCAGACCAGTAAGACCAACAAGCCTCACTTCTAGATTTGTTTCTGACCAAACTTCACGATAATTGTGTAAGGAATGCCCATAGCTGTGATAATGCTAGAAATGACCCTAAATTCTCGGCCCAAAGCTAAAGATTCATTACTCAAAAGGACAAGGTATTATAAGAAGACCGACTGGGAAACCATCAGGGATGCCCCATGGGGAAATATTATTTCTCCTCCTGCAGAACCATGCGCAAATGAGACCACTGAATGGCTCAAAGCGGCAATTGAAGCGCATGTTCCCACACGGAAGTTCTATACCAAACTTCACTCTTCCCAATGGTTTACTTCTACTTGTGCAGCTGCCATTGCTAAAGGGAAGCATGGATACCGTAGATTTATCCGACATAAGTTCAGTACAAACAGATTATAGAAGCTAGAAGTAATTGTAAGAAATAAATAGCGACAGTTAAGAGAGAATATATCGAAACCACCAGAAAACGCACCAAAGCACAAAAATTAGGAACTCTTGATTTCTGTAAAATCTACAACTGTGTAGTAAATAAGGGGCAATCAACAATTCCCCAACTATCCAACAATCGTGCAATTGAGAAGGCTAACATGCTTGCCAGTCGGTTTCCTTCAAACTTTACACTGAACCCAGCAAACCACTCCTATTCCTGATTTTCCTTTGCGGACTGACACCACACCAGATGATCTGAAAAGCACCACTTCTCAGGTGCAGGATATCATAAAAAAAACCTAGACACCTCAAAAGCAATTAGATCCGATCTCATACAGGCTGTACTATTTAAAAAAAAATGTTCCGCTGAGAATGCTCCAGTCCTCTCCAAACTTTACAACAATGCCACGACCATGTAAATCTGTCTATATTAATAAAATATATCTTGCTCTTCTTCTATTGAGCACTCTTTATTACCTTGTTAAATTCATTCGTGATCAGTCTTGCATGCCCGTAACCTGGAATATATATATATATATATATATATATATATATATATATATATATATATATATATATATATATATATATATATAATATTATATTTTAAAAATTATATTCTAAAAATTATATTTTAATTATACTTTAAAAATATATACCGCTCCCCATGTGGGGGTACCAAATTGGTTAAAGGGAAAATTATTCCCAACTCGCATTTAGGTAAAAATGCACTTTCGTAAATAATTGAATTCAGCCAAAACATATCGCTAAAACCAAAATAAACAACATTTATATATATATATATATATATATATATATATATATATAATATTTTTAAAACAGTAATCTACGTGCACGCGTGTTTCAAGGTAACTACCTCTCATCAGCGTAGCCTGACTGTTTCTAGGAATCTAACTCTAGACCATGTTTACCACAGTCGGCGCGTTAACTGTTACGCCATTAAATCTTAGATGACTCTACTGTTTATTTTTATCGCTTATAAATTTAGATTTGTTGTTGTTTTTTTAACGATGATATATATATATATATATATATATATATATATATATATATATATATGGTAAAACTGGTAATTAGTAAAAACCTGAAGAGAGTTCTCAATACTATTACAGAGCAAATATGTGTTTTATTTTTTTATTACCGTTTTATCTGTTCAGTTACATATGTTTCGGATGCCAGACCATGTTTACCATCCAGCAGCCTCGTCAGACCTTACAGAAATGGTTGTTATTATTTGGAAGAAGGGTTTTAGAGGAAATACGAGAAAAAAGGGGGTGAAGAGATAAGGGGGGAATACGGGTATCGACAATAGTTAAGTTTTGAAGGTTAAATACATTAGATTGTAGTGTGTGTGAGGGTAGCATATTCAGGTAGGCGTGGGTGGAGATATATATATATATAGGGAGGGGGGTAAAAAGGGGAGGAGGGGGAAGGGGGAATTTCATTTTAGGTTTTAAGATTTGCCTACTTTTGGTTGTTTAAGCCGGCACTGGAGTATATGAAATAGACGAGAGAGAGATAGAAAGAAGGAGGGAGAGAGCAGTTGTAAGAAAGAAGCTTTGTTCATGGAATCTACGTTTTGATTTAGGCATAGATTAATAGTGGGGAAAATGATTTACAGTGGTTTCAGTTAGACGGGTGTTTATTGTGAAAGATTGGCAAGTGGGGGCCAGATATTGGAGCTCAGACGAGCACCTGGCATGGAAATAACAATAAAATAAAGATAGGCTCGCAACTTCTCTTAGTGGGAGAGAGGTTACAGGGAAGAGAAAAGGGCATTCCCACAAAGCCACGAAGTCTATTTTGTACTCCTTCAAGGAAGGATAGGCTGTTTTTAGCAGCTCATGCCTAGATGTGGAGCAGAATTCCATCCTTGGGCGTACTTGGCTTTTATATAGATAGAGAATTTCATCAGTAGTGAGATATCTTCTGGAGCGGTTGAAGGATCCTACTATTTTTCCGCGACCTTGGCAACAGACTTGATGTTCGTGTTCCATTTCAGATCAGGAGTAAAGGTCAAACCCAGAAGCTTATCAAAACATGGAGCCTCCCCTAGACGAGAGTCATCCATTTCAATTGATGCCAGATGTGGATCAGAGCATTGATGATGTAAATATAGGAGCTTGGTTTTAGATGCATTAAAAGTAATCAGCCACCTCTTCCCCCACTGAACCACGCTCTCAAGATCAGAGGAGAGAGAATCTGAGAGAACTTTGTCATTTACGGGCTTTGATGTGTTGGCATAGATGGTCGTGTCATCAGCATAGATGTCAATGAATGATTTAAGTATGTGTTTAGGGAGATCATTGATGTAGATTAGGAAAAGAGTTGGGCACAGGATTGACCACTGAGGGACTCCAGCATTAATACTGTGGGCCTCTGATTTTTGCCCATCAACCACTACTCTTATGAGCCTATCAGAGAGAAATGATTTAATGATTGAGAAAATATTTCCAGTTATACCGTAGCTGGAAATCTTGTGAAGTAGGTCTTTATGCCATACCTTATCGAATGCCTTTGATATGTCAAGAGCAATTGCCCTACAAAGGCAACGCTTAAACAGACTAGCAATTACCTGTAGTCAGGCTCGAAATTCGTCTATATATATATTTATATATATATATATATATATACACATATATATATATAAATATAAATATATATATATATATATTTAAAAAAATAACTTAAAATTGAGGAGGCAAAAAGAAAGTCCGCACAATGGAAAATTGTTATTTAAGTGTAACTTTAGGACAATAGTTTTCGAAAAAATTACAGGTGCGTATATATATATATATATATATATATATATATATATATATATATATATATATATATATATATGTGTGTGTGTGTGTGTGTGTGTGTGTATATATATATATATATATATGTATATATATATATATATATATATATTAATGATGGGACGATGAAATAGCTTTCCTTGTTCCAATACAATTACATGTTGCGTACAAAATTCACGATTCCGATACAATTACCGATTCCGATAAAATTACCGATTCTGATTCTTTATATTTCTCTAAATATTTAACTATTAAAAGTGTTGTTTTTTTTCCTGATTACCGTGAAAAAACACATATTAAATGTGAATATATTTTCTACAAACGTAAAAACAGTTGTGGTAGGATGTGATCTATACATTTTAGATTTATTGGTCGCAAAAATCAATCAATATTTATTGATTTATTATTACTCACAGCGGTGAGAGATTTTGTTTTAAACAAAATAAATTTTAAAAAATAATTGAAACAATCATTTTTCGCATCAGAATATAGACACAATTTTTTCCGATTCCCATACCGATTCCGATACCCTAAAATCTTCTGATTTTTCTGTCTGGTTTCCGATTCTGATTCCGATTAATCGTATGAACCCTTCGCACTGATGAGTTGTGATACAACTAAACAGTACCGTATGTGCATGACTGTAAATATATTTTAAGCCCCTTCTTAGGGTAGAGCACTCTCGTAGATAATTCTACCCGCTACTTAATTGGCTGAAAAAATGCGAGGCTCGCTGTTTGTTTACAAACAACTGGTTTGAGCACTATAAAAGTCGTGGACGAATGTTTGTTTGAAATGGACTTTGTTGAGGTCATTTACGGGCACCGCTTCCGTAGGTCGATAGGTGGAAATGCCGGCTTTCAAGCTATATACATATTTGAGAAAGGTGCTAGTCTAGCCACATTGATGAATTGTGATACAACGAAACAGTACTGTATGCGGATGACTATATATATATATATATATATATATATATATATATTCCGTGGTAAAAAATAGTAAAAAAAATAGTAAAACACTTATGGAAAAACATAGTGAAAAATGTTTGTCCACAAATAATTTGTTTGGTAATAATGTAAAGTAATTTCACCGTAAATATGTCTCGTAAGTAGCGGAAACTCTGAGCTAGATCTTCGGGTCAAGGAATGTTGTTCTTCTCGAGTGCCTATCGGATTTCGTGACATTTTTCCCATTGATCACGCGGACACTTAAGTGTTAGACCTGTTCTTTTTCGACAACAATTTGCCAAGTATGCTCTCGCTGGAAAAAAAAATGCCTATAATAAATTGTCTACGATTTTGTCAAAAGGCCAAATAAAAATAAATAATTGAAAGATTTGTATTAGTTGGTATAAGCCGTGTGGTGGAAGTGAACTTTAATCGGAAATTTGAACAGCCAAGAATTTATATTTTCATTGTTCCACGAAGACCTTTGTTTTTGTTTTTTTTGGAGGGGGGGGTTGTTTGTTTTTTTTTTTGTTTTTTTGGGGTTTTTTTTTTTTTGGTTTTTTTTGCTTTTGTTTTTTTTGTATACAACAAATAGGGGATCTGAATGGCTGATCAACCCCACGTGTGGGAAGAGAGAGATTTATTAAATAGTTAGCAGTTAAGTGTCCAATCGTTTTTTAGCAGCAGTGCCATGTCTCATTTCCCCCATCCTCGTACCAAAACGGATAAATCTCCAGAGCGCAGTAAATATAACTTTGTTTTTTCTTATTTTTATTTTTATTTTTTCTTTAATTCATCCCAGACCAAGCCCATCGCCGTAGAGATGCAATAACCCTCTGTGAATTAGGAACAATATCTACAGATACACCTTAATATGTAGGTGCAGCAAGATGTTTGTTCAAATTATATTTAAACTTTTGCATGGCAGGAAAAGAAGAAGCAGGAAGGGAATTCCAAACGCCAATAGTTCGGGGAAAAATAGTAGAAAGTTTTCCAGCTGCTGGTTACCTTGAGAATGAAATGTAAGATTTTTCTGATTTTGTCGAAGTACTAAAATCGAGACGGCACCGGTACTGTAAGGTGGTTGGGTCACATTCTGAAGAAGTACTTGTAAGTGTGCGATATTGCTGTGCTGCGATGGGACAGAGGCTGGAGCTTGATTGACGGTGTGGAGCTTATTAGATTACAAGTTTTTTTGTTGTTTTTGTCTTGTTTACAAAAGGGTAAAAAGACAAGTACTTTATGCGCCAGTTCATATTTGCAAACAATACACCATTTATGAGTGTATAATGGATGTGCCGAGACATATGATACTGTAAGGTTTAAGATGTTTTCGAACACCGTAAAGGGGGTTTCCTTCTTTGCAGCAGCCTTTACAATATCTTCTACGTATTTGTTTCGATTTATGTTTCCTGTATATGCTAAGCTAATGAATGAGAAAGTTGGAATATTGGAATATTGGAATATTGGAATGTTGGAATATCATGATGCTAATCGGTAGTTGAAAAGCTTTCTTATAATTGTACTTAAACTATATCCAGTGATGAGGCCCCAGCTGGTGGACCTTGGGGAGTGTGTAACCACCCTTTAATTGCCATTGCTACCAGGTCCACTATGACCCGGAGTGGTAGTACCTGTTAGGGTCCCAACTATAGGTTAAATAGAAATCGACTTGAAAACAACAAATATATTCTATTTAAAACAATTTCTTCAAAATCTTTGGATTCGGCATTAAATAACATGAAAAGGGTTGATATGCCGTAAAACAAAAACAACCAAACCAAACAATCTTATAATTGTTAAAAGTAAAGGAGCTTAATCTTAGTATCATTAAATGTTGCTATCCATTTATACCTCAATATCACTTCAACGTGGATGTCATTTTCATAAGTATTCAGACATTGCCTTTGATATATGTGTGTTCGTTTTGGTCACAAATCTAGAACAGAATGTAGTATCATTAGCAAATAGACCTACCTCGACTAAGATTAAGCCAGGGAGATCCTTTGTGAATATCAGAAATAATAAAGGTGCAAGGACCGGCCTTACGACAGAGGCGCATTAATGTAATGTTGGTTGGATGTGAGGCCATTGAAAATTTTTGGCTTAAAAGTATCTGATTATATAAAGTATTCATCCAGTTGTTCTTTGCTAAATAATGTCAAAGGCTTTGGATATATCAAGTGCTACTACGCTTATTTCACATACTTTGTATTATATGTGATATGTGCGTTAGTATATTGGCAATAGAACGAGCTTCCCTAAAAGTATACTGTTTGTCAGGAAACAAAGTTTAGCATTACCAAGATGGTGGGCCATCGCCAGATTAATTAACAAGTTAAAATTTTGCATAAAATTTCTTTTGAGAATTACAATAACAAACAATTTGAAGAGTTTGTCTTTTTATCTTATATCGTATATTTTAGAGATTGGGAGTTTTTGTTGAGCAAGAACAACCCACATCATTTTATCTTATACAGTCCAGTATAAGGTATCATCCAGCCATTCTACCGTAAGGGATTTCAGTGAAAATCGGATCGCGTAGTTCGATTCGGAAATGCAACTCAAGACATAGTATGGAGTCTTTTTCTTTCTGGCACTATATATAATCGCTTTTTGTTTACTACTATAAAATCGTAATTCTAAAAGTATGCGATGAAATTAACTATCTCGGCCAGAATGTTTATTTTGCAAAATTCAATAAATTAATTGAAAATTTCTAGCGTGCCATTTATTCATCCTAAGCCAGCTTTCAAAATACTAAATGGACTCACTGAGATGATAAGTGAAGAAGGAATTTAACAATTCAACGTTTTTAAGATGAGGATTGGTTATTCGTAATATTTGGATTCTTCGGATTACTGTTCTTATTTTGAGTTTAATTTTTACAATGTTTCGGTCGATGTAATCTCCGACCTTCTTCGAATGTATCTTGTCGAAATCAGGAATATTTGTGTCGAATTCGCGAATTTGGACAGAATTTCGAGCGGAACCCTGTATTTACTTCACGGGAGTAGCATGTTCTTGTTCCGTCAGCCATGACTGGATAGAGGTCCTAAGTAATCCGAAATTGTATTTTTTCGGTCACCCACACTGGAAATTGAACCATCAACCTTCAGGAGAATATCACTTTTGCAAATGATTTTTTCCACGCACTCTAACTACTATGCCACGAGTCCTTGTAATTGTAAAAATGATATTTTTTGAAGGTTGAAGGTTCAATTCTCAGTGTTAGCGACTGAAAAACACAATTGTGAATTACTTAGGACCTCTATCCAGTTATGGCTGACGGAACGAGAGCACGCTACCCTCGTGAAATAAATAAAGGGTTCCGTTCGAAATTCCATCCAAATTCCCGAGTTCGACAGAAACATTCCTGAATTCGACAGGATATACCTGAAGAAGATAGGAGGTTACCTCGACTGAAACGTTGTGAAAATGGCACTCAAGATGAGAACTAGTCCGCTGAATCCAAATAATACGGATTTAAAATATTCAGATTTTAACAAATGTTTTATTTATTTACAACATATATTTTCTCTTCGCGTCAATTATCATACAATGAACATCTCTAGTTTTTCTATATTCTATCGTTATTATCATGGAAGGTAGTCCAAAGCATTAATAACACGAAATCTTCTACTAAAATCATTGCATATAAAACTTCACTTTGTTTCTCTATCTGCTTAATACTAAACGAAATTTCAATCAAGAGAATCTATTTCGAAGAACATTCACAATTGTAAAACGCGTTGCTACAAGTTTACTTCACTGATGACTATAACATGATCCTTTTAAAATATAATGCCTACATAAACATTTCATAAAATACCCTGATAAATAATGTTCATTCAATTATAACACTATCAGCCGGTCACTGGGGTGTGACCGACAGACGTGTTATAGTAAATGTCTTAAAGCGGTCTCATGAAGACATGAAGATGGGCCAGTCATTAGGGTCTGAGTAACAAGAAGAAAATCATACCTGAGATGTTGGATTTGGGTGTGGCTCCTTTCTTTTCTCAAGATGATCTCTTCACCCTGGTGGCATTCTGGTGGGAATCTTCATCTCTTTGTCCTCAGGGCCGCCTTTCGACTTCAGACATTTATGAAGGCATTCATGGCAGACAAGAAAAATGACACGCGACACAATTGTAATATACAAAGGTATAACTAACTATTTTATTTTACATTAGAGATACAATATATATTACAAAAAAAACAATTTACAATTAATTTTTACAATAGGCTTTTCAAAGCTAACTAAACTACCCTAACTAGTGTTGAGGGAGGGGGGTGCCCCCCTCATTTACGGAGAGACAAAATATGCGTCCTCACATCATGGTGGTCGTGCAGGAAAGAGACAGAAAGATAGCAAGGGGATTATGGGAAGGGGTTTCTTTGTATCTCTACGCTCATGGACAATTTACCACCCGTCCATGCTGCAGAGTGTGTTAGAAACAGTGGCACAAGGAAATAGTGCCACATCCCTCCCTATGCTATCCGAAATTTATGAGCATTCATAAATTTCAGAAGTCCATAATTTTCCGTGAATGGTGCGTCAACCGGCCGTCAGCAATCAATGTCTCCATGCTCTACGTTCCATCAGTAACTCAGTGAAGCAAGTTATCTTTTCCACCAGGCTCCTGGTAGGCTGGTATACTGCTTCAAATACCAGAGAGGGTAATCATCCTCGCCCTCCATCGAGGCAATGGCATCACGATTTCAGTTACTGGATTTACACTTTGTTAAGCAACCAGTATAATATTTTTTTAACAAAGCCGGATTTTACGTGAGTTCATCACGCCGACCCATACGTAGTTGACTAAGCCGGATTCTACGTGAGTTTATCACGCCGACCTATACGTATTTCACTAGGCCGGATTCTACGTGAGTTTATCACACCGACCTATACGTATTTCACTAAGCCAGATTCTACGTGAGTTTATCACGCCGACCTATACGTATTTCACTAAGCCGGATTCTACGTGAGTTTATCACGCCGACCTATACATATTTCACTAAGCCGGATTCTACGTGAGTTTATCACGCCGACCTATACGTATTTCACTAAGCCGGATTCTACGTGAGTTTATCACGCCGACCTATACGTATTTCACTAAGCCGGATTCTACGTGAGTTTATCACGCCGACCTATACATATTTCACTAAGCCGGATTCTACGTGAGTTTATCACGCCGACCTATACGTTTTTTAATTTAGTCTGCATAACATTATTTTCGTAACTGGATTTACGCTCCCTTCAGCAACCAGTATAATGTATTTTAACCAAGTCGGAGTTACGTGACCTCATCACGCCGACCTATATGTATTCCAAGTTATTACTTCAGTTACTGGACTTACGCTCTCTTCAGCAACCAGTATAATGTATTTTAGATAAGTCGGGGTTACGTGACCTCATCACGCCGACCTATATGGATTTAGTAAAACCTTGGTCTTCAGAGGTTCTAATCCAATTAATTCTGTTAGAGCAAGGAGTCTGCCGCCGAGCGACCAATAAAAACTATCCACCACGGAATATTTATTAATTATATAAAGAATTAATTAAGAAGGGCACTCAGCCTTCATGAGTTAGAATACTCAATTAGGGGGAAAAAAATTCCAAAAATAAACAATTCAGAAACCTGGTATACATTAAATCAATGAAATAGGGTGTTAACAATTTTTTTCTTAAAAAGAAAACATTTTTAAAAAATCATTTCAGAGCACCTCGGTCACAATTAGAATTTGTTTACACAATGCAAACGCATTTCAGTTATTACATTCATAATTAACTTTTTCCCAAATTTCAGGGTACATTTAAAAAGTATGTGTATTTTTTCAAAACTTGATTTACAAAAGATCATTAAAATTTAATTCCAAAATTTAAAAATTATTTCAAGTATTTTGGTTCATCGTTAAAATCAATTTATGTTAGTTAACTTCTTTCCAAAGTAATTCATTTATTATTATAAAAACCAATCTTCTCAAAAGGTCATAAACTTCGAATAGACCCATTTTTCGTAATACAATTCAAAAATTATTCCAAACATTTGGTTCATTATTAAAATTAATCTTCCGAAAAGATCATAGACAATTCATTTTGAATCAATTCACCCTTCACAATGAGATTCAGAAACATCCCAAATTTTTCATTTCGTAATTATTATTTTTAAAATTCAGTGTACATTTAAAGTTATTTAATTGATTCTTAAAAATCATTTCTTCTTATAGGTCATTATCAAGGTCATTTCGAATTCAGAAACATTTCACGTTAATTAACTTTATTTTCCAAAGTAATTATTTTATCATTTAAAAGCAATTCTTTTCCTAAACTCACTCACAAGGATTATTTCGAATTAATAAACTCCCGCCACACCTGGGAGTCACATTAGTTAACGACCAGTTCTGTATAGTTAACAGCTCGAAAAAATTAAAGTTTCAATTAAAGATAGATCTTTCTAGACTGAGGAAATCTTTTTTTTTCTTAATAATTAATTCAATTTTACGTATATACTCCTCAGTCAATATTTCAGGGACCCCTATCATACGGTCCAATTTCAAATAAACCTTCAATTAAAGAATTTGCTCGAATAATTCTTCCTTAAAATCATCTAGAGTTCAGGAAAATCTCCTTCGTTAGTCAAACAATATTTCCTTAGAAATTATTAAAAATTCAGAGAATATTCGAAATGTAATAGCGTAATTTTTCTTTAAGAAAAACTATGAACATTTCAGAGAACTCTTAAAAAATTAACGTAATCATGTAACAGTTGGCTTTTCCAAACACTCGAAGACTTCAAAAAAGTACTTTAAGTGCTGTTTGAATAATCGTCTCAGTTTTTATTTTTAATAAAAACCAATTGAAGACATCATTTAATGTAATTAAACGAAGCATAAATAATTTTGTTCTTTAAACCTGGTAGAAAAATTTAAAAAAAACTCCAAGTTAATTCGTTACCATATGCCCTCCCGCAATCAGCCATGGGGGCCCAGCTATACAATCATTAAAACTCAAGAGTAGAGAAAGAGACCGAGGGGGGAAAGAAGGGGACAGAGACAGAGCGACGCCACCACACACCCCACCACCCCCATGATATCATCACGCAATAACAAAAACATCTTCGACAATTTTCTCTCTCGTCCTCATAGACCCTAAAAGGTAAGGGAACGAGAGAGAAAGATAGAGAGAAGAAGAGAGAGAGAGAGAGAGAGAGAGGCAGATAGCACTGTTCTACCACCCATCCCCCAACAACCTCACAAACACCATGACGAGGTCATCTCAGCCTATCTTTCCCATGTGCGGCCATTGTTTTAAAAAATGAGTGACAGGTAGACATTAAACATTTCTACGAGTTTAAAAAAAAATAAAATAGAAAAAATCTTGTTTTTATCAATTTTGTAAGGCGCTCACACAAAGAAAACTTCGTATTATGTAATCTAAATTTTTAGCGATAATATTTTTTCTTTCCCCTCTCTTCTTTTTTTAACAGACAAAAAAAATAAATAAAAAACATTATCAAATCAAAAAGTCCCCCCATGTTTCAGCGTAAATTGGTACCCAACCTGAAAAACAAACACACCAACTGTTCATGGAACAAAATGTAATGTAAAAGTTCTATTTTTTCAAATCTGAATCTAACACTTGCAAAGTCAAAAGAATTTTTTTAAAAAGTCCTATATTTTTATAAACCTGAAATAAAGATCAGATAAAAAATGTTAGGTATCCTTTATTTTCTTTCCTTTTTTTTTTTTAAATTTATTTTTCGAGCTTCGTGTTTGAAGGATTTTTTTCTTTTTTTTTTTCTTTCATGTAATAACAAGATGCATAGATATACACACATATCGATATATATCCGGAGAGAGACAGAAAGAGAGAAAGCGTGAGAGAGAAAGAGATATTGCATATTCTAGAGACACTTTTTTCTCGTCTCTGTTTTTTTTTTTTTTTTTTTGTGTGTGTGGGACACATTTCTTACTTTTTTTTCGAAGGGTTACTTTCAATACTCTTTTTTTTTTTTTTTTTTTTTTTAAACCGATCTTTTGTAAACTGTTTTTTTTTTTTTTTTTTTTGTAGGTGCAAGACAATTTTTTGTTCAGGTTCTGAATTTTCTTTTTTGAGTGCGTTTTTTTTTTTTTTTTTTTTTTTTGTGCGCGTGTGTACTGGTCTGCCATTTTTTTAAAATTTTGCCAGAAATAATAGTTTTTTCCGTTTTTAAAGACCGTGGACCATTTTTTTTTTTATTCGATTCGTCTAGTGGTCGTTATTTTTGGTTGTGCCGTGGGTTTAAGGGTCGAAATTATTTCCATGCTGGGAAACAATATGTTCTGGTCATAGTGCATCATTTATACTGCGACACAGATGCGACGAGATCCGTCTGGTAATTAACCAGGGTCAATCCTGCGTCTTAAGGCAACCATTTATAACACTATCAGCCGGTCACTGGGGTGTGACCGACAGACGTGTTATAGTAAATGTCTTAAAGCGGTCTCATGAAGACATGAAGATGGGCCAGTCATTAGGGTCTGAGTAACAAGAAGAAAATCATACCTGAGATGTTGGATTTGGGTGTGGCTCCTTTCTTTTCTCAAGATGATCTCTTCACCCTGGTGGCATTCTGGTGGGAATCTTCATCTCTTTGTCCTCAGGGCCGCCTTTCGACTTCAGACATTTATGAAGGCATTCATGGCAGACAAGAAAAATGACACGCGACACAATTGTAATATACAAAGGTATAACTAACTATTTTATTTTACATTAGAGATACAATATATATTACAAAAAAAACAATTTACAATTAATTTTTACAATAGGCTTTTCAAAGCTAACTAAACTACCCTAACTAGTGTTGAGGGAGGGGGGTGCCCCCCTCATTTACGGAGAGACAAAATATGCGTCCTCACATCATGGTGGTCGTGCAGGAAAGAGACAGAAAGATAGCAAGGGGATTATGGGAAGGGGTTTCTTTGTATCTCTACGCTCATGGACAATTTACCACCCGTCCATGCTGCAGAGTGTGTTAGAAACAGTGGCACAAGGAAATAGTGCCACACAATTCTTCCAGTCCATTTTTTACATTAATCATCATTTGACTGACAACCAATGCATCACATTTACTTTTGTCCTTGAGTGGCTTTTAACTTTGATGAATTGTAAATCAGTAAAACAATATACATAATAATCGAGTTAAAACACTGGTTCTCGTGTGACCACCGAAGCAACGTTTCAACTGTCCAGTATAAAGTGGGTGATCATTTGGAAATAACAGACGCTGTACAGATTAGAGCAATAAAATTCTCACCATAAAGAAAACAATACAACAGCTATATTTTAATACTTTTGCTGAAAAAATCAATTCAGGTTACTTGATTATGTAGTAGAGCTGACAGCTATTCAATGCCTTCAGCCTCGATCACTGTTGCCGTTACTGAGAATATGCCTTTTCAACAAGCGCTGGCGGGAGCTGGCTGAATACTTGGCGGATGGCGGCGATCAGGCTTGCTTTGGTGTTGTGGGAGGTCATGTTGGTGATGTTCTCGATGTATGACCAAACGAAGTAGTCCAGCGGGTTTAGATCGGGAGAGGAGGGGAGGGGGCAGTGAAAGAAGGGTACAAACCCGTAGCACTCCTTCTTAAGTCGTCTGGATCTCCTTAGACTTGTGGGCCGTCGCAAAGTCCTGCTGCTCTTTCAGGGTCTGCCAGCGGTCACCTGATTGCACCAGGGGACAACCACATTCTTCAGCACATCCAGGTATACTTTAGTCCTGATTTTCAAGCCGACTTTGAAGATGTGAGGTGGCATGATGTTTACTCTCACTTGAAACCACACCAAAAACTTTAACCCTGGCCAGAAACTTCATTAAGCTGTGCCCTCACATTTTGAACCGTCTCAATTTGCATTTTGAGGGTGTTGGCAATGGTCCTGTTGTCATAACTCGGATCAGTAGAAAGCATGAGTCTTTAAGCAGCGTATCTCCGATCTAGCTCGTTGAACGTTGTGTCGCTTTAAGACATGATAGAAGGCTTTTATCGTTCTTGGGATTTATACACAACTGGCCAACTAGTAGATGGTCTGCAACAAGAAAGAAAATCTGTTTTCATCAAATGAAAATGGAATCATATTTTCTAGGGCGACAATGTTATCGTTACATGCTGTAGATCTAACACAAGTTTCCGATATGTTATGCACCCGAAAACAAGCAAGACAATCTCTAAATGGGGATGGGATCTAAGCGGGAGAAAAAGGGCATGTTCGTAGGCCAAGAGTGTGTGCATTTTAGTCCAAGTTTAACGTTTGATATTAAAGCGACATCAGGTTAAATTTGAAAAAAAAAGCCAATCTGTCAAACCTAAAAAAGGCCAAATGTTAAACGTGTAAGGCGTGCACATTTAATCTAATAAAAAATGATAAAAAAAAAACATAAAAATGAAATTTTTTGATAATTTCAGCCTTTGAGTCTAATAATGTTTTATATAAGAATAAATAGTTTTTATAATTTTTTGTCTGTCAAATAATTTACGCCGCTAAACTACACATTTACCTTTATTTTTTTGTAAGGGCACTTTTTTACTGGCTTTTTTTTTAAATAAAAGAAATTTTCGATTTGCATTTTTTAGGGGGGGGGACTTTTCGATTTGCTTTTTATTTGTCGTTTTATGTTTCTAATGTAATCCCCCCACCAAAAAAAATGGAATTTGTCATATTTTGGTGTTTGTTTTGATTATCAAATTGTTAGGTGAAAGTAGAGAACGGTCTCATAAAAAATAATTAAATTTATTGTTATTTTATGTTTCTAATGTTTTCCACCCAAGTTTTTTCTCTCCCTCTCAATCGCCAAACTTAAAAAAAAAAAAATGCTAGAGGTGACATGTCTCGTTGAACGCTTGGTGGCCAAAAAGTGGGTGCTCATTTTATGTTAAATTAATATAGAAAAGTGATCCCCCACTGTAATATGTTATTATTTATTTATTTCCCAAAATTTCTTCTCTTATAATATTTAAAAAGGCTGTTTTAAATGTATTCGGCTGAAAAAAGTAGATCTCCATTTTTTTAGGAATTAAACGCCGCTGGGTCACGTCGTATAAAGTTACCTTTTTAATTAGAAAATTAAGTTTGTAATCGATGAAATTAACACGAAAAAAGAAATAAAAGTGGAAATTGTGGAATTTAAAGGGGGGGCAGTAGATCTTCATTTTTTAGGTATTAAACGGCGCTGAATTACGTCATAAAAATTTACCAATTTCTGTATTGCTATAAGGAATAAAATAAAATAAACAAAGGAAATATTTTCAGTTTTATTTGTGTTTTTTTATTAAACAATAAAAGGCAAACATTTCTTCTATCTACACGGAATTATTTTTCCAGCTAGAAACTTAATGAAATCACCAAATGTTATTTGGTAAACTTTTTTTTATGGATAGTGTCTAGGGGCAAATAACTCTAAAATAAGTTTTTAAAAAAGGTCGCTGTTGGAAATATTAATTCCAAAATAAATTAAATTAAATATATATTTTCAATATAACTGTTGCTTAAAATTTATGAAATAACAATTTTAAATAGAATACTTGAAATAATTATCTCGCTAAAAACATTAACTAAGATACAACTATTTAGTAAAATCGATTTTTCTTAATGTCATATGCAAATAAGGTGATCTCTTAATTGTGTGTTTTCCAATTATCATACTATATATAGAAATAAATGAAAGATTAAAGTAAGACACGTTTTGTATATATTAATCAAATTGTGAACAAAAAAACAAACAAACAGACGCGAATACGAATTTATATATATAGATAGATATCCTATATATATATATATATAGTATCGGCCATAATATAAGGAACGGAAAAAAATTACAATTATTCATGTATATTTCAAGAATTAGAGCATTGATTTTTCTGAAATACTCAGAATAAACAAATAGAACCAATGTGTATAAACTACTACCAAAAAACAATTACAATTCAATATTGATAAATATTTTAGTTTTAAATTATATCTGTGGATTTATCCTGGCCAAAAGTTAAGGAACGAAATAGAAACTTTATGTTTTTTTTTTAATGCAAATATTTTAAAAAATAAATTCATTCAATATTTAGTGAACATCCCTTTATTCTTTATGACCTCACTGCATCTTCGACTACAAGACTGGATTAGTTTCTTGCAAAATTCAGGATTTATCTTTTCCCACTCTTCCTTCAATAAATCCCACAAATTATTTTGATTTGGGGGATTCCTCGTCTGTGCTCTTTCTCCAATCATTGTCCAAACATTTTCTATCGGATTCAGATCCGGACTCTGCGCTGGCCTGTCCATTACTCTTATTTCTTCTTCCTCGAGGTAACTTATCACTTTTTTAGCTTTATGGCACGGGGCGTTATCTTGCATAAAAATGATGAGCTGATTAGGTGAAAGGCGTAAGCTCTCAATGACATGTTGTTGAAGGAGCTGCTTATAAGTCTCCGCATTAACCCTACCATAGATTCGAACTAGACGGCCAACTCCTTCCGAAGATATCATACACCACACCATTACACTTCCCCCTCCGAATTTAAGTGTCTTTTTAACACATTTGGAGGGTAATCGTTCACCTGCTTTACGCCGTACAGGCTTCTTTCCATAAGATCCAAACAAATTGAACTTGGATTCATCGCTGAAGTGAACCTTAGCCCATTGTTCATCAGCCCAGACGGCATGCTCATGGGCAAACTTCAAACGGCTATTTTTGTTCTTCTTGGAGATCAAGGGTTTAGATACTGGCACCCTGGCATGCAATCCGGCAGCTGCTAACCGTCGAGAAACGGTTTTTCTCGATATATTTTCCCAGTTTGTTCATTAAAATCACGAGAAATTGATGTTGCGGATTTTAATCGGTCACTAAGAGTCTACCTTACCATAATCCTATCTTCTCTTTGAGACGTTTTAGGGGTCTGCCGGTTTTAGGCGATGCTTCTAATGTATTTTTATTCTTATATCGAGCTATCACACGATGAACAACACTTTTTGATCTTCGAACGATATTAGAAATTGTTGAAATTGATTTCTTTTCTTTGTAATTGTCTAAAATTAATTTTTTTCTTGGAGAGACAGAGTTTTTCGAGTCGGTGACGCCATTTTTCTTTGTTGTGCTTATCAGCAGTTCCAATATTAAAAACTAGCTATTTTTATGTAAAGTTTAGTCTCTTAAAATTAATTTTTCTATTTCGTTCCTTAACTTTTGGCCAGGATAAATCCACAGATATAGTTTAAAACTAAAATATTTCTCAATATTGAATCGTATTTTTTTTGTAGTAGTTTATACACATTGGTTCTATTTGCTTATTCTGAATATTTCAGAAAAATCCATGCACTAATTTTTGAAATACACATGAATAATTGTAATTTTTTTTCCGTTCCATAGACGCGCAATTCTAAGAAAGAAGCTTTGTTCATGGAATCTATGTTTGGGTTTAGGTACATATAAAAAGTGGAGGGGGAATTATTAATAGTGGTTTAAGCTAGAGGAGTGTTTTTCGTGAATATTTATTAATTGATGTCAGCTATTTAAGGATTGAGGCAAAAAGTAAATATTGACTTAATCTAATACGACCTCTCTGTGTCGATAGAACGAAGAACAAAGTGTCTGTTTCTTTTTCTTTTTTTTCTTTCCTATTCCACAATCATCTGATAGACTGCAGATTGCGGAAACCGTGTAGACAGATAGAAAGCAGTCCGATGGTCGAATGACCCCGCCACTTGACAACGTCATTCAAACCAATATTTCCTTTTGATTAAATAAATTTGATTAAGGAAAATAGATCTATTTAGATTAAAGCGTTAAAAATATTTTATATTAATTGAAACCCCAGGTTCTTTTATATTTCGATTGACTCAATAACTGGGTACATATTTGTAGTTTTTATTGTTTTACGGCATATCACACCTATTTTCTGGTGATTTAATGCCGTCACGAGTATTTTTTAATTAGTTAATAGGTTGATTTTTGTACACGTACATGTTTCATAATATGTAATCTATAAATTCTATTTCTTCAAGCAGTGCCCATACTGGGCGCACAGCACAACGAAATACGAAACAATGAACATAATTATTTTGTTTGCTTCCGTATTACTCTGACCGGGGGGGGGGCAAATGGCTTCTCAACTATGCTCAAGGATCTCCCACAGACTAGCGGAGGGAAGGAGGCGCCTTACTTTTCCTTTGACTGTTAGTGCTGTCCCGCTATCAATACGAACAATGTTTCTAAGTTAAAATAAGAAAACGATGTATATTTTTCGAGTGAAAATATTTTTGTCTCGATTAAATATAATTAAAACGATAGACCCATGGAAAATCGTTGTATGGTGTATCCAAAGCCATGTAGCACCGTATTCTTTCACATTTTTTGTCTGTAGAGATCACCATCGTCAATATAAGAGCATAGAGATAATCTGAAACAAATAATTATAAATGTAAAAGTTTGAGTCCATTTTTTTTGTAAACATGTACAGAGTTGAACGATAAAATTGCCGCCCTAAAGAAAACGGCATTCCATTTCAGTTTGAGGAAAAACAGATTTCTTTGTTTTGTTGTAAGCTATATATTAATTGGCCAGTTTTGTACAAATCCCAAGACCGATAAAAGCCTTCTATCATGTCTTAAAGTGACACCATGTCAACGAGCTAGATTGGAGATGCGCCACTGTACAACTCATGCTCTCTACTGATCCAAGTAATAATAACAGGTACAATTTCCAACATTCTCAAAATGCATCGCTGGATTGCCACGAATAGCAGGGACGTGCCCAGGGTGATGAAACCAAAGTTTCTGGCCACGGTTATTGGTCTTTGGTGTGGTTTCAAATGAGGGCTAACATCATGCCACTGTACATCTTTGAAGTCGGCTTGAAAGTCAACAGCAAACTATACCTGCATGTGCTGAAGAGTGCAATAAACAACAGCAAAACTCGGCGCCGGCCCACAAGTTCAAAATGAGGCTTGGTTTCAGAAGAGTGCTACGACTTTGTACTCTTCCCACACTGGCTCCATCCTTCCTCGAGCTTACTTCGAGAACATCATTCTCATGACCTCACACAACACCAAAGCCAGCCTCATCATTGCCATCCGCCGAGCTCCTGCCGGCGATTGTAGAAAAGACACGCTCCCAGTTCTGGACCCGTATCGAGGCGGTGATTGAGGCTGAAGGTGGCTACATTGAATAGATGCCAACTCTACTACACAATCCAGTTACCTCAATCGATTTTTTCAATAAAAGTTTTTAAATAAAGCTGTAGTGTTGTTTTTTAGGGTGACAACTCTATCGTTTCACCCTGTATTTCATGCTGTTGGATATTGGCAGGGCAACGTCAGAGGTGTGCTTGTTAACGATTATTATAATCGTTAAAATATTTGTAAAAATAAAATGCAATCATAATGAAATAAATATTTACACATTAAATTAGTTATGTTAAAATGTTTTAATAGAAAATAATTTTAAAATACAAACTATAATTTAAAAATAGGTTGACCTCTAGAGTCTGACGTAGCATAACGTATAGGTCACTTAAGATTACGTGGGCTTTATTAGAGGAGGCTTGAATGGCACATATTTAGTTAAGATTAAGAGAAGGAAGAAACAGTCATGGCTGCAAGTAAAGAGGATCAGAAATGGTGATAGTCTAGAATCAGCTTTGCAACATTTAAATGAGGAAACATATGTAATAAAGTTGCTGAAAAGACAAACGAATATTTGTTGATTCATTGAGATGAATCTTCTTTGTAGCTTTCCGTCAAACAAGACCAAAGATGGACCGGGTATGTTTCTCCGATTGGTCCGATGTTAAAACCCCAGAGTACTTATTCGTCCCTTTCTGTTGTAAATGTTACATGTCCAGTGTTAAACCGTATCTGTTAATATATCAACACTGTCGTAAATGTTATACACACATCAATTCAACGAATAACAGAAAACAACAAGATTAGACGAACACACATATATACACACGTCATAAAGATGACTGTGACACGTATATACAAACCTATATACACTGTACATACACACATTCATTAAAAGAAAATTTTATACCACTAGACGACGCACAAGTTTAGACACACTTACATAATGTATACTCGTCCAGTATACAACATTACTTTCTTCGATTTCATGTCTTTCAGGGTAATTTTATAATATATGCACATGTCTAAACACATTATAATCACGCGGACACAATTATTACTGTCAGATCACTGAAAATAAGCAATGTTGAACCCGGCCAGTGCTAAAATGGGTAACCATTTGCGAATACCAGGTGTTGTATGTGCTTTCCGCTTATCTCGGCATTGTTTCCGTCATCTTTCACTTCTTTCAATTAGAATCAGGCAGTACTGACTCAGGAGATGAGTGCTTACGGATTGCGCAAACCTTGCATCACAATTACATATGCAGTCACCCGTTTAGAGGTATCTATTGTGTTTCAAGGCCGATCAGAGGCTATGTGTATCTGTACTTGCGTGATGTTTGCCAGGCGTGTATTTTCATTTTGATTTCGATAAAGATGGAGAGATTGATTCGAATCTCCTGTGGAATTGAGTGCCATTTATTAAAGAGCTAAGCTGTGTTTAAACAAGTGTCTGGAGAAAATTAAATTATAAAAATAACATTATTCACTAATCATGTCCAATGACGTATCGCATAAACTAACATTAAAAGATAAGAACCCAATTCTCGTCAAGTCATCATCGTATTAAGAAAAGAACCAAGAATTTTACAGAAAACATGCCTATTAAATACACATCTTCTAGATGTTTCTAAAGTCAGCTGTCAAACTTGACAAGATTAATATATAACCTAGATCCTGTGTCGGATAAGGATTTTTATTAAAGAAACTTCTATTCGTGCACCAAATTTCAGAGTTGGCTCAGAAGATTGCTGATTAGCCTGAAGGCAGCGTCAAAAAGAGTTTTACGAATTTACCATATCGTGCCACTGTCACCTTTTTCTTTTTTTTTTTTTTTTGGCAATAACCAAAGATGGTATCATCGTCTAAAATGGCATTAGCAAGGCCAGAGACACGCCACAAATTCGCCCATCGGGTCTTGTACAACAGCCTGGATTAATTTATGTTTTTTTTTCATTGAAAATAATTACGTATATAAATGGATACGTTTTAAATTCTAAAAACAATGCAATTTTTTTTAATAAATAAATTTATTTGTTTATATCAGATATATTTCAATGCTATAAATCCTTATCAGTGAATGTCATGTTGAAATTAGTAAAACTTCAAATATATTTTATGCGAAACATTATTACTTAAATGCCACGTAAAAATAATTAAAATTATATAAAGTGCTTTTGTTAATTAAGGATCTTTTAAACCTACGCATTTCAGTTAAAAACATTATTACCTAAATACATGTCATGTTGAAATAAGCACAAATTTCAATACATTTCTAGATTAAAACATTATTACTTATTTAAATGTCCTTGTTGCATATTGAAGGGGGAAGATCTCGGTATTTATAGAAATAAAGTAATTAGGATTGAAAATAATATTTATTAAAGACGAATGCTGGAATCGAACGAAGTGTTCAAAAGTTAAAATGAATACATTGCTATTTAGATGCGATATCAGGAATGTAGTGAATTGTCCATTATAGTAGAAATAACTATACAACAAAATTAGGTCAGAGCAGGTAGAATAGAACAATGGAAATTAAAAAATGTCCTTCGTGTAGCCAGAACACGTGTTGAAGGCATATGCAGTGTCCAGGTGCAAACCACGCATTTTGACCGCGTTCTGACGTCACAAAGAAATATAGAATCAATATAAACAGTTAAGGTAGACTAGAGTTGGGAAGTTGAGGAAGAGAGTCAGAGATAAGGATCCCGAGTTCTGTTCAAATTGAGTTAGCCTAGGCTCCTTTCAGAAGCGAGTCAAAGAGAAAAGCAAGACAATCTAGTATTTCTGCCAGGCATCGAATCCCCATCATTCCCTTCACCAGCTGGAAAATAAGTGTCTTCATATTGTTATGCAAGCGTCTTTGTTTGTCATCAAAGGCAATTTGTTTTTACTTCTGTACTAATGAACTTTATATGAAACCACTTCCAAAAGGTTGTCTGTATCCCTCTTATCAATAATGTATCTCCCCCTGGTCTTTAAAGAACTGTTCATACATACATCTCTCTTCACATCTAGATCCTTTCTGTTATAAATGTGAACCCCTCAAATAATTGGGTCGTCGTCGTCGTCGTCGTCACTGTGTACGTCGTTATATGTAGTCATGCATCCACGTTCTGTGACCTCTCGTTGTTGATTAGAGATCTTTTCACTCTACGCATTTCAAGTGAAAACATTGCTTACATGGCATGTTGAAATTAGTAAAATGTCCAACGCATTTCAGGTGAAAACATTATTACCCAATTACATGTCATATTGAAATTAGTACTAATTCCAACGTATTTCATTGTTACCTACTTACATGTGATATTGAAATTAGAACAAATCTCAACGCCTTTTTGTTTAAACATTATTATCTACTACCGTGTTATCTCAAAATAAGTAAAATAATATAGTTCTTTTGTTGATTATCGGCCTTTTAAATCTACGCAGTTCAGGTGGGTGGTTTTTGCTAATTTTGGATTTTTTTTTTAAATCTGAGCATTTCAGGTGAAAACATTATTATTTACTTACATTAGTACAAAACAATTCCTATAAATGTGGAAACCCAGATTTATGTCTTACATAGATGTGTAATCCAAGATGTCCTTAAATATTAAACTTGAGGCCATCAGAACTTACATAAAATCAACCTGACTTAATGTCACGTATGTATCACGAACTTTCGAAAGACATTAAAGACAGACATATATTGGGAATTCTATTTGCAAATGTTTATGCTATTGAATGTTAAGAAAAGAGGGCTACCACAATGTCACATGATCATAATGTTGCGAGATGAGGATAAGATCAAAACAGTTCATCAAATTGATGCAATTGTCAGCAGAGTTACCAGGACCTGAAAATCCAGAGCTTTATGATTTAGTTAAGTCTTTAATGGTACATGGTCCAACCTCCTAGTAATTGTTTGATTATGTGATAAGAAGTTTATTGCTAATGTGCGTTTTTTTTTAATTTCCAACTACCTTGGATATTCAACAGGTTCTGCTTGTTGTTATTATTATTATTATTATTATTATTATTATTATTATTATTATCATTATTGTTGTTGTTGTTTGTTTGTTTGTTTGTTTGTTTGTTAGTTTGTTTGTACCTACTGGGAGTTTTCACATAGGCTATCATCAAAGAATTCTCTTTGAGAAAAACCTGTGGTGTTCCTGGAATCTGAGTTACAACAAGTCTCCCCAGATTCCGAGTACTCTCTTTTTCTTTCGCTAACATTTGCAAATGGAGTGGTGCATTTATATTAAAACCTTTACGATTTTAGTTCTCTAGGTTTCATGGTGTTTCTGTTACTTTTCTGGTTTTTGTTTTCTATTGCAACTGCCGTGTAACTTATTAGCATTCTCCGTTTTGGTATCAGTATCCGCACTCGAGGATTTTCCTGTAAGATTTCAGATAGTTTTATTATTACCGTCCGTTTTAGAGCTCCAATTATTATTATTATTATTATTAGTAGTAGTAGTAGTAGTAGTAGTAGTAGTAGTAGTAGTAGTAGTAGTAGTATTTGTATTCATAAGGGTTTCTCACACAGGTCATCATTAGAGATGTCTCACTGACAACAACCGGTGGTGTTACCTGGAGTTTGGGTGAGAATAACTCTCTCTAGATTTCCATTATGCTCTACTTCTTTCGATAATGTTTGCAAATGGATTTGCGCTGGCCATTGACTTCTCGCTGGCAATGACTATTCGTCATCACTGGAATTTGGGTGGAAGTGAGCCTTGACCCTTCAACTATTTTGTAGGTGCCAGTCGATGCTGACTCTACTAACTTTTTTTTTTTGTGGGGGGGGATAATCAATTTATAATTTTGTGCTTCCAGTTTTCTATGTTACATCCTTTTCTTTGTCTTCTATTGAAGTTTTTATATGTCTGATTAGCAATTGTCGTTCATGTGAATTAGTTTCCGCACTCGATGATTTTCCTTAAGATTTCAGCTATTTTCAGCACTACCGCCTGTTGTATAGTCTCACTCTTCCCTTTGATTCCAATTTCTCCTAGTCTTTTGCTTTCAAATTTTTTAGATTATTCCTAGTGCTCCTATAATTATTGGTATTATATTGATTTTCTTCATGCTCCATATTCGTTTCATTTCTCTGGCAAATTCCGTATATTTTTTCCGTATTTCTGTCTCTTTGATACATTATCTGCTGGGACGGTAAAATCTACAATTTAGCTTCTGGTCTTCTTGCTTGGATAGGTCTATCTATATGTATCTCTATGTCCCAAAGGACTTTGTGGTTTTTGTTTTCCTGTTCTGTCTCTGGTTTGTGTTTGGACATTTTTTCCGCATGTTCAAGATATCGTCGTCAGCAGAGTTGCCAGTGCACTAGCTTTCCCTTGCTGCCGTGCCTGTCCTTTAATATTTTTTTTTTAGGCTAGTTTTCTCCATTCACTTATGTGGTTTATTGTGTTGTCTCTTTGGTCACAGAGTCTATATTTACTGTTTTTCATGCTTTATCTATTTTAGCTTTAATGTGGTTGGTTCTGATCGCGTTGTTCTATCCATGTGCCAGTAGGGATTCTGTTTCTCTGTTCATGTGTCATTTTTTAGCCACATTCTGGTGTTTTCATGATTATCTTCTTTTTTTTTACGTCAAAAAACAGGGCATATTGTACTTGGACGTCAGGGGCTACCAATCGGGGACATGCCTAAGAAATATTAATTGCATTTGCATTTGAACTTCTGCATATCAGTACAGTTTGGGAAGCAGGTAGCAGAAAGGGAATTCCAAAATCTAACCGTTCTAGAGAAGAAGCTATCAGAGTAGAAAACTTTCTGGCATTTAGGGACCTCAACAGTGAAACGGTATCATTTTTTTCCTAAGCGGGTTTGTTGGAGATATGTAAGTCGAGGGGGCATAAGTGGAATGAGTTCATAAAACACACTTCATTAAAATACTTGTAAAACAGGGATGAATCGTCTAGATCCTTCTCTTCCCACTTGTCGTGTCTTTTCGTTTCTGGTTTCATCATTTTATGCATTTTTCTTGACAGGTGATCAATATTTCTGTCTTCTGACTTATGAACTTTGCCAAGTCATTCTGTGCCTTCCACACAGTCTTTTACGTTTACCAGTGCCCTTCTTTCTCCGTTGTTTTTCACAGTTAGTATTGTATATCGGTTAGTATTGTATTTCAGTTAGTATTGTATTTCAGTTAGCATTGTATATCAGTTAGTATTGTATTTCAGTTAGTATTGTATTTCGGTTAGTATTGTATATCGGTTAGTATTGTATATTGGTTAGTATTGTATTTTGGTTAGTATTGTATATCGGTTAGTATTGTATTTCAGTTAGTATTGTATTTCGGTTAGCATTGTATATCGGTTAGCATTGTATATCGGTTAGCATTGCATATCGGTTAGTATTGTATATCGGTTAGTATTGTATATCGGTTAGTATTGTATTTCGGTTAGTATTGTATATCGGTTAGTATTGTATATCGGTTAGTATTGTATTTCGGTTAGTATTGTATATCGGTTAGTATTGTATTTCAGTTAGTATTGTATTTCGGTTAGTATTGTATATCAGTTAGTATTGTATTTCGGTTAGTATTGTATTCTGGTTAGCATTGTATAGCGGTTAGTGTTGTATATCGGTTAGTATTGTATATCGGTTAGTATTGTATATCGGTTAGTATTGTATTTCGGTTAGTATTTTATTTCGGTTAGTATTGTATTTCAGTTAGCATTATATATCGGTTAGTATTGTATTTCGGTTAGCATTGTATAGCGGTTAGTATTGTATATCGGTTAGTATTGTATTTCGGTTAGTATTGTATTTCGGGTCTAATGCATTGTACATTGTCATTAGTTTCCTAGTCTTCAGATCAAGGTGTCTAAGTTCTTCTTTAGTCCAGCCTATAAATGACCATTACTTTATTAGCAATACTGCCCAGGTGTATATTCCTTTAATTAGATTTCTATAATATTGTTTCTAAGTTTCCTTATTCTACTCGGGTACTCTTTTCCAATCTTCTCCTTTATTTATGTAGATGCAATAGTGTCTTCTTCCAGATATTTGTAAGTCTCATGTCCACCAAACACATTCATCTCTTCTTGGTTAGGCAGTTCCATACTTTCTGATGTCACTAATTTTCTATTTTTCATCCCAAACAATGTTTACTTTCCAGTAGATCAGTTTCTCTTGTTCCTTTTTGCTTTTGCAAACATTACAGGTCATTCATATACAAGATAAAGATTAAAGAGAAGTGCTTTCCAACACCCTGGAAAACCTCATCAGTATGCCCTGTATTTAAGAATTCAGGTGATAAGTCATCTCCCTCTCAGTACAGATCAATAAATCCCCTGTGTGTCATGAGTAAGTTGCTGGAATCCATATTGAATAGAGAAGTAGTCAACTACATCGGCAGAAATAACCTTCTTAGTGACATGCAATATGGTTTCCGTTCTGCTAAATCTACAGCAGATGTGCTAACGGTTATATCTCATATGATTGTTGGATCTCTCGACAAAGGCTTCATTCCTAGGGCAATTACTCTTAGAATATCAAAACATTCAATAAGGTATGGCATAAGGGCCTACTTCACAAGATTTCCAGCTACGGTATAATCGGAAATGTTTTCTCAATTATTAAATCATTTCTCTCTGATAGGCTCATTAAAGTAGTGGTTGATGGGCAGAAACCAGAGGCCCACAGTATTAATGCTGGAGTCCCTCAGGGGTCCATATTGGGCCCAAGTTTTTTCCTGATCTCCATCAATGATCTCCCAAAACACATACTAAAATCATTCGTTGACATCTATGCTGATGACACGACCATCTATGCCAACATATCAGAGGCTGTAAATGACAAAGTTCTCTCTGATTCTCTTTCCTCTGATATTGAGCACATGGTACAGTGAGGGAAGAGGTGTCTAGTTATCTTTAATACATCTAAAACACAGCTCCTATATTCACACCATCAATGCTCTGATCCCCATCTGGTAGCAATTTAAATGGATGGCTCTCGTCTTGGGGAGGCTCCATGTTTTGACAAGCTTCTGGGTTTGACCTTTACACCTGATCTGAAATGGAACACATACATCGTCTGTTGCTAAAGTCGCTGGGAGGATGGTGGGATCCTTCTACCGCTCCAGAAGATATCTCACTACTTATGCAATTCTCTATCTGTATAAAAGCCAAGTACGTCCAAGGATGGAGTACTGCTGCCACATCTGGGCAGGAGCTGCTAAAAATAGCCTATCCTGCCTTGACAGAGTACAAAATAAACTTTGTGGCTTAGTGGGGGATGTTCTTTTCTCTTCCCTGCAGCCTCTCTCCCCACAGAAGAGACGTTGCAAGCCTGTCTTTGTTTTGTCGTTATCTTAATGGCAAGTGCTAATCTGAGCTCCAGTCTCTGGTCTCCCCTCGCCAATCTTTCACGAAAAACACCTGTCTGGCTGAAACCACTTTCAAAAATTTTCCTTACTCTTTATCTGTGCCTAAAGCATAGATTCCATGAGCAGAGCTTCTTTCTTAGAAGTGCACGACTGTGGAACTCTGTTCCGTTTGCTTGTTTCCCACCTGACTACAACTTGGATGTCTTACAGTCCAACATAAACAAATTCCTGACAAACCGCCCCCTTAAGTAAGACACTTTATCGAATCTCCAATGCTGACGGTTACTACGATACTACCTATTGATTACTGTGCACACAATAACCCTTATCCCCGAGTGGCTTCCGGGCCTTGATAAGTGGAGACCACCATGTAAAAAAAGACGTTGTTTATTCTTTGTTCCGTTTCTGTTAACTTGGATCCGACATTCCAATTCCTCACTCTTAAGTGACATCATGGTCATGATAAACAGTAACGTTGTTAGTGAGTCTCCAAGCGAAATGCCTCTCTATATTCTTTTTTTTTATTATTTTTTTTTTTATTACATTTTCACCCCAAACAAGGCAAATTGCCACTTTGGTGTAGGGGGCTACTATCAGGGGCAACAACTACTGGGGTACTATGTAGGGATTTGGGCAGCAAGGTGTCGGTTCACGTTACACTTGAACTTCTGCACGTCAGTACTGTTGGGGAAGCAGGGACCTGGAATGGAATTCCAGAGTCTTGCGGTTCTGGGGAAGAAACTATTGGAGTAAAAAGATCTTTTACATCTAGGGACCTCTACAGTGTGGGGGTGGGATCTAGTAGCCTGTCGGGTTTGTCGAGGGTGCTCGCGTCGTGGGGGCACAATTGATTGCAGTTCGTCAGAGCATTCACCACTAAAATACTTGTAGAAAAGGCAGAGGGATGCAACATTTCGTCGATGGGACAGAGGCTGAAGCTTAGATGCCAGTTCAGGGCCTATCAGGTTTGCGACTCTCTTTTGAACCTTGTCAAAGAGCGAGAGACTAGTAGCAGATGCATCAGCCCAGATGTGGCAGCAATACTCCATACATGGGCGAATGGTGGCCTTATAAAGGTACAGGATACTTTTGGGTGTTAGTAGTTTTCTAGCACGGTAGAGAGAGCCTACCTTTCTTGCAGCGGCCCTGGCAATGCCTTCAATGTAATTGTTCCAACTCATGTTTCCTGTGAACGTTAGGCCAAGGAGTTTGAAAGATGTACTCTCAGATAAAGAGTCGTTGGCCATTGCTATGGGTGGTAGAGAGGGTTTCTTGTAATTATTGAATGAAACTAGTTTAGTCTTGGCAGCATTGAACGCGACCAACCACTTTTGTCCCCATTCCACTACAGATTGGAGGTCTTCCTCTAGTGTTTCTGCCATTTCTTTAGAAATGTGTTCATTCGTCTTCCTGTCGTGTCTACCATAGAGTGTAGTGTCATCAGCATATATACCCATCTCAGAGGCAATGTTGTCGGGGAGGTCATTTATGAATATCAGGAACAATAGAGGTCCAAGGATAGAACCCTGGGGCACTCCCGCATTTATATCATATTGTTTAGATGTGCGACCGTCGAGGACTACCTGGATTTTTCTCTTATCTAAGAAGGATTTAATTATGTTAAGTATTCTACCAGTGATACCGTATGATCTGATTTTACTGAGGAGACTCTCATGCCATACCCTGTCAAAAGCCTTAGATATATCTAGAGCTACCGCTCTGCCTTCCCCCGCTTTGTCCAGTGAATGGTATATAGGTTCAGAGATCACAGTGAGGATGTCTGCTGTGGAACGGGCTTGTCTAAATCCATATTGTTTGTCAGTCAGTAGTTTAGCATCTGTAAGATGATGGACTAGAGCATGGTTAATTATGGTCTCAAATATTTTGGCAAAAAGTGGGAGGAGGCTAATGGGGCGATAATTTGATGGGTCTGTCCTTTCGCCAGAATTCTTGAATACTGGTACAACAGAAGCAGTTTTCCAACAGCCCGGAAAGCAAGCTTCATTAAGACATTTGTTGTAGAGTTTGGAGAGAACTGGAGCTACTTCGGCTGAGCACTTTTTTAATAGCACATCTGGGATAAGATCGGGTCCACATGCTTTTGAGGTGTCAAGGTTTTTTATGATAACATGCACCTGAGCAGGGGTGGTTTTCATATCGTCTAGTGTGGCGTCTGTCCGCATAGGAAAGTCAGGTAGGGGGTGGTTGGAAGGGTCCAGTGTGGAGTTTGAGGCAAACCGACTGGCAAGCATGTTAGCCTTGTCGGTTGCTGAGGAGACAACCTCGTGATTGTTGGTTAGTGGGGGAATTGTTGATTGCCCATTATTTACTACACTGTTGTAGATTTTCCAGAAGTCTCGAGTTCCTTGTTTGTGCTTCGATGCGCTTTTTAGTGGTTTCCGTAAATTCTCTCTTAGCTGTTGCTATTTCTTTCTTAACGTTATTTCTAGCTTCTATATACTTCAGTCTGTTTGAACTGGACTTATGTCGGTTAAACCTACGGTATGCATGCTGCTTTTGAGTAATGGCAGTTGCACAAGTCGACGTAAACCATTGGGGAGAGTGGGGCTTACTATAAAATTTCCGCATGGGAACATGCGCTTCGATTGCAGTTTTGAACCAGTCAGTGGTCTCGTTTGCACATTGTTCAGCAGGGAGAGAGAAAATATTTTTCCATGGAGCATCTCTAATTAGTTCCCTGATGGCTTCCCAGTCAGCCTTATTATAATATCTCGTTGTTTTGAGCACTGGCTCTTCAGTTTTGGGTCTAGAGTTTAGGGCGATTTCAACCATTATCACTGCATGATCAGCATTCCCGAGTGGGCTGTGGGCCTTCGTTATGCAGTCATCGGGAACTGTGGTCAAAAACAGATCTAGAAGTGATGCGTGTTGTTCTTCCTGGTCAGGGAAACGGGTTGGAAACGTAACAATTTGTGATAGGGAGTGAGATATAGCGAAGCTATGGGTTGTGCTGCCCGCTGCATCTGTGTGAGTAGAGAATCCAAGCCAGTTTTTGTGGTGGACATTAAAGTCACCAAACACATGTATTTGTGCGCTAGTGTCGAGGGACAGTGCCGTGTCTATGCTGTCAGATACTTTGTTTATTATGGAGCAGTCCTGAGTCGAGGGAGAGCGGTAGAGAAAATAATAGTAGCTAATACTGTGTTGCACGTTTAGTCTAAAGCACATAAAGGCTTGATCATCTGTTTCTAGGTTTGTTTCTCTAGTCAAGGGAAGGGTATTACGAATGTAAACTCCAAGTCCGTGCATATGTCTGTCAGAGTCCTTACGGCAGAGTGGGAGATATCCAGGCATGTTAAAGTTGTTAGAGGGAATGGAGGAGTGTAGGTTAGTCTCACTTAGTGCTAAGATATCCGGGGTATTTGTTAAGAGAAATGCTTCAACATCAGCTAAGTTAGTTCTAAGCCCACGGATATTTGTGAATGACAGCCTCAAGGGAGGAGGCAAGTTGAATTTGTTTGTCCCTAATCCTGGTTTAAGCTTATTTTTAGATTGTACTGTCGTCATATTTTTTTAAAGAGTTTCGGTAAGGGGGAGCTAAACAAGAGGTTATGCGGAGCTTCAGACATGCATCACAAGTAGACCATCAGCTAACCTTTCTCCCATTAGGATTGTGGCCTCAGGAAAGCCCACCGGGGATGAGTGCAGGGTCCCTTTTCATGCGCGTCATGGCACTGCAAACAACCCGATATTATTCAACTGTTGATGGAGCAGCCGCTCTAAGCGCTACCAAAGAGTTAGGGCTCCTGTACTACCAGTCGGGAACAGCAGCCAGGAACTGTCAATCCGGTACCCTCAACCCTTTAGAAGAAGGTCAACCCAATCTAATTGCTCAGGCATATCTTATACTCAAGCACTCCCAAATGTTCAGTTTTAGGGGTGGGGCATGCTGGGAATGGGGAAGAACGGCGTTCATTGCCCTAGCCAGGAAACAAGATCTACCGCTGGGTGTTTCTGTCGAATCACTGAGATAGTGTCTCTGCGCTTGACTAATAGGCAAAGAAGGAGTATGGAAGCCGGGCGATAGACAGAGCCTATCTACTCCTTAAGCAATTTAGGTTTGCAAACCGGTGAATTTGTTTGAGTCACCAGCTCTAGGAAGGTTGTCATCCAAGACTGAAGAGGCCTCTCTCCCCTTTGGTTTAGTTTCAGAGTTTTCCTTCTCCTAGACGGATGATCTGGGAAGACCTACTGGGTCCGTCAGCCCTGAGAGGGTTTTCTCCGCGCCTAGGTTCTAATCCAGGTATTTCTGCGACCCGGCGTTGTTAGTGTTACTGGGTTAGTTTGTGGGGGATTATATCTCTACTGATTAGTTACACTCCTCAAAGTGATTTAGGGACATGCTATTTACTTGTTAATGGATAAAGGGGGTGGGTGAAGTTCATGCAGTGTAAGCGTCTATGTTTGTAAGAGGGCTTGTTAGGGAGGAGATAATGTGATTTTAGTCTTACCCTTTTTTTATTTTATTAATGTTAGCTTAGGTCTAGTAGAGTGTTACAGTATGAGTAGGTATTAAGAATTGAGCTACGAGTTGTGCCCGAGCTATTTTAGATGATAGGAGGGTTAAGATGTAAGTGCAATATAGCATGGATTATCTTATCTCAATCAGCTGCTGTGATCCGGCTGCCAGTTCTAATCTCTATGTTTCTATTGCTTTCTTAATATTAATAATCTTGTCGTATATCTTACACATTCTTTGTCATTCAATTATCCATGGTTGTAAGATTCTGTTATAGATTTTCTTGTAATCAATCCACACCATTCCTAAATACCTGTTCCCGTTTTTCCTTTCTCGACATGTTTTGATATACATATAATAAGTCGTGTGTGCCGCTTTTTTTCTTTTCGACATTTCTTCTTGTTTTTTTTTTGGTTTTTTTTTTCCTTTGGCAGTAGTCCACCAGTGTTAAGGGATTTTTTATTATTTACTCACTAGGAGTAGTCACAGAAGCCATCCTCAAAGATTGCTCTTTGAGAACAACTTGTGGTGTTCCCTGGAGCCTGAGTGAAAACAAGGTTCCATATACTTCCAGTACTATCCACCTCTTTCGATAATCTTTGCAAGAGAAATTGGGTTATCGCAACAGTCGCTTACCATTGATTTCTCGTTAGCAGCGACCATTGGTCTTTACTGATATTTGGGTGGAAACGTACCTTCTCAAGGTCCCAGTCCTCTTTGCATTCAGCCAGCGGAGGCCTGGCCAATGCTTTTTCTCCTCGGTCTTTCCATCCCTCTTGACCCTCATTATTTGGTGTGGTTCCCATTCATGATGACACTCACAAAGTTGGGGGGGGTATCTTGCAATTCTACCGTTTCAGTTTTCATGATCCCATGCGATGTTCCTTTGTGTGTTGCATCTGTAGCCATTTCTGTGTTCAGTTTGTGTGTAGTTTATGTGTGGTGTTGGTCTCCACATTCAAGGGTTTTTCTTAATATTTTTGCAGTTTTCATTATTGAAATTCGTTATATTTTCTTGCCCATCCCTCTGATTCCAATCTCTCCCATTCTTTTTTCAAATTTTTTCGGTATAGTTCCTAGTGGTGTTATCTTTGCTTTCTTCATTTTCCAGGTCTCTTTCACCTTTCTGCTTGTCCAAAGAAGCATAGGATTGGTTTCAAAAGGAGTACTACAATTTTGTACCGATCTCTCTCTGGCTCCCCCTCCTCCCCCGACCTGAACCCGCTGGATTAATTTGTTTGGTCATACGTCAAGAACATTACCAACATCACCTTCCACAACACCTAAACCAGCCTGATTGCCGCCATCCGCCGCATATTCGCCACTCTTTCCGTGGAAAAGGCATGCTTCCAGTTCCGGATCCATATGGAGGCGGTGATTGAGGCTGAAGGTGGCTACATTAAATAGATGTCAGCTCTACTACATAATCAAGTTACATGATTTTTTTTTTTCAATAAAAGTTTTAAAATAAATCTGTAGCGTTGATTACTTTAGTGCGACAAGTTTATCGTTCAACTTTATTTTAGCGATGTATTGAAGCATAAGAATGGCTCTTGTCTTGTCTCGTCGTTCATGTTTTGACAAGCTTCTGGGCTTGACCTTTACTTCCGATATGAAATGGAACACATCAAATCCATTGCCAAGGTCGCTGGAAAAAAGGTGGGATCCTTCTATCACTCCAGTAGATATCTCACTCCTGACGCAATACTCTACCTATATAAAAGCCAGGTATAGCCAATGATAGACAGAGTTCAGAATAGACATCTTAGCTTAGTGGGGGATGCCTTTTTCTCTTCCCTGCAACCTCTTTCTCAGAGAATAGACGTTGCGAGCCTATCCCTGCTTTATCATGGCAAGTACTCCTCTGAGCTTCAATCTATGCCCCCCTCTTCGCCAAACTTTCACAAAAAACACTCGTCTAGTCAAAACCACTATCAATAATTTCCCACGCTCTTTATCTATGCCTAAACCTAAGCGTAGATTCCATGAACAAAGCTTCTTTCTTAGAACTGCACGCACGTGGAACTCTGTTCCGTTTGCCTGCTTTCTAGCTGACTGCAATTTTGATTGTCTTCAAGTCCAACGTAAACAAGTTCTTGATGAACCGCCCTCCTAAGTAATCCAATAAAAAAAGTTTCTACTACTTATGTTTACTACGCTATAATCACATTGAGTAATAACCCTTATCCTCGAGTGGCCTCCGGGCCTTGATAAGTGGTGATTCTTCTGTAAAAAAAATCCAAATATTAATGCCGATTAGTTAGATGTAAGTCCACGCTAGATACGTATGGTGATAGGCTGGTGTTTTTATGTCCTCGCGGCCCTTTAAGCCAAACATAAGTCGCCTTCTATTTATTTTGCCTTCGTGTATTTGTTTTTGGTCTGTGATTGCTAATCTCCAAAGCGTTATGTGCCAACGGTTTCTCCAGGGTTTTTTTTTTTTTTTTTTTTGGTCGTGTGAAAACAGTCATTTCAGCAGGAATCTTCAGGAGGAGAGGGGTGCGCGAAAACGATGGAGGCGAGAGACGGGGCGGTGGATATGAAAATTACTGCATGTCATCGAGGGGGACAGAGCCTATCAAAAAGTGATTGATATGTGAGCGGGTGCGTTTGCATGATGGTGAGGTCACTCATCTATCTTTCTACTGTATCTCGATTTGGCTTTGGAGATTCCCTCATTAAGGCCTCGCGGGGTTTTACGGCGAAGATGGTCGTCTATAATTTCACTGGAAGGCGCACATTCCAGACAAACGGTGGTTATTAGAATAATGAAGAAAAATCAACGTTAGTACCGTAATCGCTTTTTTCTTTTACTTTTCTTTTTTTTTTAATCTATTTTCGTTTTTCGTTGGAAACGCAATCTTGATATCAGATATTTGGCTTAAAAAAAAAAATTTTTGTTCTTTGTTTCGATGTTCTGTCAGTCTGTTTGTTAGTCCGTTACACTTAGATCTTAAATATAATTTTCATCGCAATACGCCTAGATTGAATTGATGTATCTTATTTAGATACGTCCAAATATCTCCACATAAACTTCTACCTATTGTTACGTATGTCACGTTTAAATTTGAATGATATATAGTTTAATTTTTGAAATAACATTTACGTTGGAAATTCAAGCATTTTCATTTGAATAATCATCCTGTTGGTTCGTCACGCTTTAGTTTGAATAAGAATTTTTTGGTTTCTCAGGGCGCAGTCTTATGAAGTATTGTTACCATATCTGAGGACCCTCCTTGCATTGACAGTGTACAAATCTGACTTAAAAATCTAGTTGAAGTGGTATCTCCTCTTTCTGCCAAAATCGGGAATCTTTTTCTCAAACTTGGAAATCTTTCTGCCGAGCTCGGGAATCTGCAGAGAATTTCAAATGTGAGCATCCGAAAAAAATTTATAACTAGAATTAAATAACCCAAGTAGACTTGATTTGCCATAAAACAAAACAACCAATCCAGAATTATTGTGTTCACTAGTGTTGGGACGATTAATCAGAATCAGACTTGGATAAATTGGAACTTTTGTGGGTATACGAATCAGTATGGTAACCTTTTTTTTTTTTTTTTTTTTTTTTACACAGTGATCACCACTTATCAAGGCCCGGAAGCCACTCAGGGATAAGGGTTATTGCAAGCACATTACGTTAGTGTGGAGATTTGATGAAGTGTTTACTTAAGGGGGCGGTTCATTAGGAATTTGTTAACGTTGGACTTGAAGACATCCAAGTTGTGGGTATACGAATCAGTATGGTAATCTGAAAAAGTATGCTTGTTTCCTGGTGGCAAAAACGAGTCTTTTAATTGTCTTTTAATTGTCTTTTCATTGTCTTTTAATTGTCTTTTCATTGTCTTTTAATTGTCTTTTAATTTTATTTTAATTGTCTTTTCATTTTATTTTAATTGTCTTTTTATTTGTTTTTTATTGTCTTTTCATTTGTTTTTATTGTCTTTTTATTTGATTTTGTTTAAAGAAAAATTTTCTGCTGCTGGCAGTAATAATAAAATAATAAAAATCTATTGATTTTAAACTACCAGTAAAGCTAAAATCTATATATCATCCCCCAGAAGTGCATTTTTACGTTTGGAAGATATCTGCAGATTTAACGCGCGTTTTGATGGAAATTAGGAAACAATAACAACTTTATAGTTAAATATTTAGAATTTTATAAAGAATCAGAATCGGTAATTTCATTAAAATCGGAAAAAATATTGGAATCGTTCCATCACTATCACTAGCTCATCTGAGCATCTTAAAAAATTTCATAACTAAAATTAATAATAAAAATGTGTTGTTTTTTGTTTCTGTATGAAATAAATATGAAATAATGATTCAATTATGACACAGAGTTCGATGTGTGTCGATAGTTATGCATAGAAGAGGTCAATCTTAGAAGAGGTCAATCTTAGAAGAGGTCAATCTTAGAAGAGGCCAATACAAAACAGAAGAGACCTTCTGCAGCTGACTTTTATCGGAAGCGAAGAATGCATGGATGAACGGCCATTGTTTACTTATAAGATGATTGGAGAGAAAAGCTGTGGAGATGGAGGAATTTGATTGGTTCGTTTTTTTTTCCAGTTCTCTTCGGATCAACATTATTATTTTCCATCTGAAGAGATGTTGCCAACCTCTCTTTATTCTATTTTTAAATTCATATCAAAGTAACCTCCAATCTACACCCCTCCTTCTCTTTCTTGTAAAAAATCACAAAAACTCTTGTGGTTGTTAATAATTTCCTTTTTTCTCCCTCGCGGTATTTTATTTTTCTTTTCTTTTTTTTTCTTTGTTTCGGTTTTCTGTCAGTCAGTTTGTTCGTCTGTCACACTTAAATCTGAAATATCATTCTCATCGCCAAACGTCTAGATTGAATGGGTGCACTTTATTTTTAGATACGTCCAAATAATAAAGATTTAAAATTAATCCACTTGACTCCACCTTTGAATTTGCGCATGCGCACAATCAATAGAAATATCACGCACGTTGAAATGAACAGTTTGCATTTCAACCTGTCAATATATTTCTGTGCGTATTACCCATCCAAACAAAGTTTCTGCTTATTATAAATCATTTTTAGTATTAAATTATTATTCATTTTAATTTAGTATTATATAAGCAGTAAGTTTAGAGTTTATCTACACACAAACACACAAACATATACCTCTACTATTTTATTATATATTCTACATTTCACAATTTGGAATAAACTGACAAAAATGCCTTTGAAACTACATTCACATGCAAATATTTTATTTAAAACATTAGAAAAAAAACAGTTTTAAAACCTATTTTTTCTAATTAATTTTGCATAGTAAAATATGTCCATCACAGAAGGAAAGCGCTCGTGTTTTGTTAATTAAGTTGTCCTTGATTCTTGTTGATATATTGCATGTGATTATAGGTCGAACTTTTTATGCACGTGGTCACGATAGTGCAATGATATTTGAAAACCTTATATATGTGTATATGTGCATCATATTATATATATGTATATATACATGTCAATATCATATCTATACACATACATATACATGTTAATATTATATACATGCATACATACATACACACATATATGAGTGTGTATGTATGCGTCTATGTGTGTGTTGCTTGATTTTTTGTTTGTTTTTATTAAAATAAATTAAAATACATATTTTATCTTTACATCATCAACGCTCCGATCCCCATCTGACATCAATTGAAATGGATGGCTCTCGTCTTGGGGAGGCTCCATGTTTTAACAAGCTTCTGGGATTGGCCTTTACTTCTGATCTGAAATGGAACACGTACAGCAAATCTGTTGCCAAGGTCGCTGGAAAAATGGTGGGATCCTTCTCCAGTAGATATCTCACTGCTGATTCAATTCTCTATAAAAGCCAAGTGCGTTCAAGGATGGAGAACTGCTGCCATATCTGGGCAGGAGCTGCTAAAAACAGCCTATCCTGCCTTGACAGAATACAAAATAGACTTCGTAGCCTAGTGGAGATGCCCTTTTCTCTTCCCCGCAACCTCTCTCTCCACAGAAGGGACATTGCGAGCCTGTCTTTGTTTTATCGTTATTTCCATGGGAAATGCTCGTCTGAGCTCCAATCTCTGGTCCTCCCTTACCAATATTTTACGAAAAACATCCGCCTAGCTGAAATCACTGTCAGTAATTTTATCACTCTTTATCTGTGCCTAAATAAAAATGTAGATTCCATGAACAAAGCTTCTTTCTTAGAAGTGCACCCCTGTGGAACCCTGTTCCGTTTGCCTATTTCCCACATGATTGCAAATTGGATGTCTTCGAGTCCAACATAAACAAGTTCCTGTTGAACCGCCTCCTTAAGTAAGACACTTCATCAGATCTCCATTTCTAGCGATTACTACGACATTATCCCTTTTATTACTGTACACGCAATAACCCTTATCCCGGAGTGGCCTCCGGGCCTTGATAAGTAGTGACTTCTTTGTTAAAAAAATATGTAAAAGTGTTTTCGAATCATTCCCAATTAAATAATAAACGAATTATTCCTTTTGAATAACCAAACTAAACAATAAATTTTGAGAACATAAAAAAAGAACATGACGTTAAACCGCGATGTGTATCTTTCAACGCAAGGATAACATACAACATTTTAACGCAAGGATAACATACAACATTTTAACGCAAGGATAACATACAACATTTTAACGCAAGGATAACATACAACATTTTAACGCAAGGATAACATACAACATTTTAACGCAAGGATAACATACAACATTTTAACGCAAGGATAACATACAACATTTTAACGCAAGGATAACATACAACATTTTAACGCAAGGATAACATACAACATTTTAACGCAAGGATAACATACAACATTTTAACGCAAGGATAACATACAACATTTTAACGCAAGGATAACATACAACATTTTAACGCAAGGATAACATACAACATTTTAACGCAAGGATAACATACAACATTTTAACGCAAGGATAACATACAACATTTTAACGCAAGGATAACATACAACATTTTAACGCAAGGATAACATACAACATTTTAACGCAAGGATAACATACAACATTTTAACGCAAGGATAACATACAACATTTTAACGCAAGGATAACATACAACATTTTAACGCAAGGATAACATACAACATTTTAACGCAAGGATAACATACAACATTTTAACGCAAGGATAACATACAACATTTTAACGCAAGGATAACATACAACATTTTAACGCAAGGATAACATACAACATTTTAACGCAAGGATAACATACAACATTTTAACGCAAGGATAACATACAACATTTTAACGCAAGGATAACATACAACATTTTAACGCAAGGATAACATACAACATTTTAACGCAAGGATAACATACAACATTTTAACGCAAGGATAACATACAACATTTTAACGCAAGGATAACATTACATTTTAAAAATTAATACCTGTCTTTCCTTCTTTTTTAATTAATTAATATTGAATAAAATTTAATGATGGTATATTTCATGTTCGTTATTTTTCTCTTTTTCAATATATCTAAAAGAATCATTGAACATTTATTCAAAAAGCTAAAGCTTACATTGTCAATAGTTAAACTGCTCGACAGATCTTGCTTGGTTTACCTACCATGTGTGACATCATTTTTCTGTTAAGAGGCCCTGTCCTTCGGTAGCATCAACTACGGTCTATCACAAACAGAAAGAAAAGGTTAAAGAAAAGGTCACTTAAGGAAAAGAAAATATATAACATGACTGTAAATGTGGGACTTGTCTCTTCTTATATATATATATATATATATATATATATATATATATATAGCTGAACGTCTCTGTGTGCGTGTGTGTATATGTGTGTGTATGTGTGTGTGTGTGGTCATGAATAGGCTCCTATATGGTTGACTATTTAAAAAAAAAGATTACATACGATGATAGAAGATTATCAAGGATCAGGAATGGGTATGTTTGATCTGGCAGAACGGTGGTTCATTACAATTGTGGGGTCTTCGTTCGCGCCTGGCCCCCAAAGTATGGAAATAAAAAATGAAAAAAAAAACGTTTACAAGGGTTTTTGATATAGACGTACATAAGAATACTTGATAAGTATGTTTCAACTTAAATAGGGATGGTATAATAAAATTATGGGGTCTGCGTTCGCGCCTGTACTCCATGGAAATATGACACAAACTTTAACAAAGACTTTTCATATCTATCTGCGTAAGTATACTTTGATAATTATGTTTCAGTTTGAAAAAATATGGTACAATAAATTATTGGGTATTCGTTCGCGCCTGACCTCCATAGAATGTAAATATGTCATAAAGTCTAACAAGGTTTTTTAAAAAGGGCGAGGGTCCAAAATAACACCTTAACTTTAATCTTTATTCACGTTAGCTTTTATTTAATTTTTTTAGTTGAATCATATTGTGTCGAATAAATTCACATCATAAATTCACGTTCTTATTCAAGTGAAAGCCAAAAAAAAGTCGGAACTTTAGACAATTCTCGACACAAATTTTGCACAACTCTGTTGTTTTCCTTCTCCACTTGCACGTGGCAATATTTCGAAAATAGATAAATAGATGAATAAGAAAAAATAAGAACGTTACTTGTTATCGTGTCAAAAGAAGGAAAAAATCCTGCTCTTATGATTACGTGTCTTTTTAAAAACATTTACATAACCTTTTTATGTTTATTTATATATCAGTTTAAGCTTTTTTGTCAGTGTAATAGAAGGAATTAAGTTGATTACAACCCTTTTGCGTGTTCTTTTCATTACAATAGTAGAACCCTGAATCCGACGGCGCAATAATACACCGTTCAATACTGTAAAACTTAAACGAAGCTGTTCTGCTTGAAACGGGCGCCATTTCTTCTTATTCATATTTATATCGATTCTTTGCTTTAAAAACTAAAGTAATTACGTGTTTACTTTTTTAATATCCCATTTTGCTGTTTCGGATTATTTTACTAAAGTAAGTAAAGCTTCATTATTTTTTAAAACTGTTTTTGTTTCTTTGTTTTTCGATATTTCGTCGATATTATTTAGTAAGGGTGTTAGCAGAAAAGCCAACAAACGCTACCAGAAAAAATAAATATACAAGAAAAAATGTTACCATAGTCAATAAAAGTTCAGTTCATGTTTTTGTTTTGAAATAGTTTTTAATGCTCTTTACTTGAAATAATTCCAGCGGGCCGAAATTAAAACGAAATTTGAGGCGAAAACTACTTAAATTAATTTTTATATAAACTGCACATGCTATAATCGAATATTCCTCAAGCACAAAATAACGGAAACTATTAAAATATGTTTATAAATATTCCTTACGTCGACAGAACTCTCTTAAATTGTTAACACAGAATGCTCAGATGTCCCTCCTTCAAAGTGTAATCGGGGCTCTTCATTTCAAAGTCGCTGCCATTTTGATTTTTTTAAACCGGTTCGTGAATTAAAAAATCTTTTTTACAAACTACTTAAAAATACAAACCAATGAACTTTTCTACCATAAAAGTAACTTTATTTGATATGGTAACATTTATTTCTTGTGTATTTATATTATTATACATATATCATTTTCTCTTTGTAAGGAAACAATTTTGTTGGCCACTCTTGGCTACGAATGGAAACAAAGTTGATATATAAAAATATATTTTCGGGAAAATTATCTTTACTTTTATATTTTTCTTAGGGTAAAATTTTTAAGTATCAAAACCTATCTCTTTACAACCCCCTCTTTTTCATAACCTATAATACTTTCATCAATCACAGTCCATTTTCTGTAGGCTGTTTTTGAACCGAGTCAACGACAGGTACTTCTGCTATTATATATATATATAAGTATATATATATATACAGACATATATATATATATATATATATATATATATATATATATATATATATATATATATAATTTATAAGACAGTAATCTACGGTCTACGGACACGCAGGTTTCGACGTCCTACCTCTCTTCAGCGTAGCTTGATTGTTTCTAGCAATCAAACATCAGATCATATGTATTAAGGTCTAGTGCGTCACGAAGACTTAGATATTTTTACTGTTATTTTTTATCGCTTTTAAACTTATGTAGGTTTTTTGTTGGTTTTTAAACGATAATACTCTTAAGTAGCGTCTTCACCTTAAAGATATTTTTCTTAGAAAGTCGACCATGGACTTAAACAAATATTTTATTTATTTAATTATTATTTCTTATTTTACTTATACAGCAGTAATTTACGGACGTGCATGTTTCGGGGTTCTACCTCTTTTCAGCATAGTTTGACTGTTTCTAGGACTATATGTACACACACACACACACACACACACACACACACACACACACACATATATATATATATATATATATATATATATATATATAATATATATATATATATATATGGCTCATTCCATGTCAAATCGACAGGGGTAAAACCATGTCTGACACGGATTTTTTTCAAATTTGCTACACTTATAGATCTCCATAATAGGAATTGAATGGCACCTGTTACACATCTCAAGGTCAAGGGATTTCTGAGATATGACCTTGACCTTTTTAAAAAATGTGAATTTTTATGGAAAAGTTACCAACTTTAAAAGACGATATCTCTGTTATTTATGGGCCTACAAAGTTCATTTATATATCATTCTAAAGTACTTGGATATATCTACCATTTTATTTGCTGATATTTTTTTCAAGGTCAAATTTTTAAAAGTTGACCTTGACCTTGACCTTTAACCTTAATTATCTCAAAAAACAGTATTTGAATTTTTTTCAAATTTTGACAAAAGATTTGTCCATCTTATGACAGTATATATTTCAAATTTCATGATGGGTTTTGAACTGGAACCATTCCTACAAGCGTTTTAAAGAAGTGGGCTAAATTCACAATGGCGGAATGTAGTACCTGCTACTTCATATAAAAACATTTTGGTATTTCACAATATGGTCATGTTTGATATCTTTGTAAAGCTAATTTAACGCTGATTAATATATACATAAAACCATGGTCACAAAATCAATATAAAAACATTTATGTTGATGAAACTGAATTTTCTTAAAATTTTTTTTAAGCAACACAGATTTTTATGGAAAAAATCATATAATAAAAAAATAATTTTGAAAGGCGTTAAGGATTTATTAAATTATAACATAAAACATATGTGATCTCAATGGTGAACCATTTTTTTTTTCGATGATTTATATTCTAAATCCAAAAAAAAGCAATGAATGTTATTTATGGGTACTTTTCAATGAAAAACTTTAAAAATGAATGTTCTTAAAAAATTCTTGACATGTTGAATTTTATGCAAATTCTGGTTGTCAAGTCAAACTGTTTTATAATGATTTTCATACTTTTCTTGTACAACACGGATTTTGATACAGAAAATGATGTTATAGAGAATTCTAAAAAGTGTGTTGAGATCTAATTTGTTTATAGCATAATCAACATTTGATGTCGATGGTAAACAGTTTATTTGACATTTGACATCCACAAGAAATCAATCTGTGTACATTGCAATATATTACAGAATGAAAAATCTGTCTTACTGAAACATTTTTTATAATAATAATATTTTATAATAATTTTTTTCTAAAATATTTGATGCCTTTTTCATTTCATTTTTTGAAAGTTTATAAGATATCCCTGTTTCAGTTATTGGATCAACTGAGCTAAGAATATCAGAATATTTCAAAATTGATATATTTGGATGTGATGGATAATAGAAAGATGGAGAGGGTCCATTTGGTTGTAAAAATGTTAATTTCACCGTTCCATTATCTGGATATTTTTCAAGTACACATCCTAACCACCAATTCCTCCCATGAAGTGCTGTCACAAATCTGTTAATGTCTTCGGACTCCATATGTTTATTTTTGTGATTCGAACTATTCTTCCTTTATTTTGTAAACTTGAAACTGTTTTTACTTTCACTTCTCTTTGAGAGACAGGAATGAAAGTATGTAATTTTCGTGTTCCTATAATCGAAGAGGAATTGTTAAATCTATCTTCTAAGATGTTTGCTTCCTCTCTCCATTCTGCAGTGGAGGAATATAAGAAATGTATTCCAGATATATTTTTTATTGCATAAAAATAGTTATCTTGGCGTCATTATTTGTTCATTATAGGGTCGCTGCAGGCTAGCTTTTGCTGCTAACCTTTTAACAGTGCCACCTAACCCATCACATGGTCCTTTCCCATGAGAAGTAGCAAAAAAGTGCCACTCTGCATCAATACCAAAATCAGATTTATGATGACACAGATTTATAAAGTTTTTTAAAAATTTTGTAGTGTGTAACAGCCCTATCAGAGAAATATATCATTTTATGGAGATCAAAATCAAGAATTTCTTTTAATTGTTCTATACACTTTCTTTGAAACAAATGGACAGCTACTGTATCATGCTTGAGACAATCAGATATTATTACAAAATTAATATGCTCAAGGTCAATTCTATTTCAATAGTAGCAGATGAATGGATGCAATGTAGCTTGATCATTATTCCAATAGAATCCTTAAGCCGCATCTTGCAAAACAAATAAATAATTCTCTGAAAAATCTGCTATTGCTAAGACTTCGCCAACCCTTAAAGAACCTTTACTATCAGAAAAAAATTTTGATTGTGCTTTGGCAATGAAATTATGCTTCTTTAATGTTTGAAGGCCCGCATGGAAAGTTTCAATGAATTCGTCTGTGGATTGTGATAGAGTTTGTAGAATGGTTCTATCAGTTGATAACCACTGTTTATATACAAAATCATCAACTGAATTTTTGTGAAAAATTTCAATATATGAAACAAAATCATCCATCAGTTTGTTGCAAGTTGAGCAGTCACCCAAGTAACAATTTGTCGATGCTTCATTGCATGTAACAGCAAGTATGCATTGGTGGTAATCTTGTTATGTAATGAATGGCTGGAACCATCATACATAACTGAAAAGAAAAAACTTTAATAAAAGATTTAAAAGAGTGGGCATCGAATAATCGATTGTCTACCTGTTGAAAAGAGGAAGGGCTTACGTCATAAACAGAGAAATCGGACGACGATTTTTTTGTTTACAAAACAAATAAACGTGACATTCCTCGTAAGCTCTGGAATTACAGATATTGGCATGAGTGGGAAATTCACGTGTCGCTCCGTTAGAGAAAATCGAATGTTCTTCTGAGGTCAAAACGTGACTTAAGAACACATGTATCAACCGATTGACAGGACGCGTGGATAGAGAAAACAAAGCGACAAAATGCCAATAAAAACGGTGAATCAGCAGAGCAGAGCAGATAGAGCAGAGAGAGAGAGAAACACAGCATGTGTTGTTGAAGACCGTATTGTCGAAGCGTCATTTTTCCCTCCTCAGAGCACTGTGAGAAAAACTGCTAACTGTGAACTTCAGAACCACCAAAAGAAAAAAGACGATCTGTTTTAAATTGTAACTATATTGTAAAATATAATTTTATACAAAAACAAACACAATTGTGACTTACGTCTTTTAATGCATGTTTTTAAGTTACAGCTGATCGTTCTAAGTCGTCAAACGCTTTGTTTCAGGTTCAACGTTGTTATGACATTTTTGACAATTGACGAGAGGCAAGATAAAGAAAAAGTGCCAGTCTAAGGTGAGATAACTCACTAGTCTTAACTCGTTGTCATCACAACCGCCTAGTAAACAAGTGAACCTACGGACGATCGACGTAACTAAAACTGCTATGTACCATTGTCAGGGAGTCCTACGCACTATTACGATTTCCCAACCTGGGAGCCACACCATAATACAACAATCTGTCAAATGATAACTTTCTCCTTCAGTCAGTTTAGCAAGATGAGATCCTGCAATCATCAACTTCATATTCTGATGAACTGTGAAAATGCAGACAGTATGGGTCCCAGCACCACCTGCAAGCACACATTCTTTCGGTCTAAGCTCAGCGAATTTAGAGAAGCTTATTTTCTCTTGGTTCTTTAATTTGAATAATTCAAATGCCTCTTTCAAATTACAGAGAACGAGATATTTTTGTTCCTGAACCCGTTTCCCATCCTTTAAAACAGTCTTGCAATCATTTTTCCCAGGCATTACTCTACTGACCTTTTCACTTTTATAAAACTGCTTTACCTTATTACTTATCTCTTGTGGGAATCTAGTTTTTCGTGTATTTGGCAACGCTAAAATTCCTTCCCCATTCACAAGTTTTTTTTTTTGCTTGTCTCGCCATGTACATTGTAGTGCCAAATTCTGTTTGTATGTAAAATTATGAAATTATCAATAAATGGTTAATTTTCTTTTTAATATTCATTCAAAATGTCAAGCCAATATAAGTAAATAAATAGAAAGAATGTTATCAGAGCATGCTTTAGCCTTTATAAAGTAGTGACAGATAAACAAATAAGCCGGGTCGCCGTTGAACTCAATGCTCAAGGAGTACCAAAAAAATGTAGAATAACACTTTTGTTTAGGAGAATATTGCTGAAGACTTATTTAAAAAAAGATAATTAAGTATTATTATTAGTAGTAGTAGTAGTAGTAGTAGTAGTAGTAGTTTTATATAGTAAAACATCTACTTCAATTCTACATTTACATGAAAATATAACTTACATGTATATGGTGCCTAGCAAAATTTAAATCTTGAATTTATGCGTCTTATCTGTTCCAAGATGTAGAATATTGCTAGGGTGAACTAGCTGATCCAATGGGAAAGTGGAGTTCTCTGGCAGAAGTCTGGAACCAAAAACCATGAATGCCAGAACAGCTGGCATTTGTAGAGAGGCACCTGCCTCTCCAGGCATGTTTAGCCAATCAGGCGCCTCTAAATGGAATAACCCACCATGCCTGACTAATTGTAGGCTGGTCCATAATGGTGGAGAGGGGAGGTAAGCGCATTCTTGATTCTACACAAGACAACTGGGAAAGTGGTTTCAATAATATTGTTTTTTTCTAATCTTATTGCTTTTTATCTTATCCCCCTAGCCAGTAAGCAGGCAGCAGACTGGCCCAGTAAACAAACAGAGACTTCAAAAATCAAAGGAACATTGTCACCAAAGCTTGTCTTGCATAGAGGTGATAAAACTTTCACTCAGTCCACTAACTAATTGAAATTTAATAGCTTTTAGCACTTTCTTGTCAGATTTGTCAATGCTGAAGGACTGGACAAAGAGAAAGGTCATGTTTTATGTTTTTTTTCACACAGCTAAAATAAATCCACATCACATGTTTATGTTATTAGGTTTTACTTTTACTGATAGCTTAAAAATAAATATTCTTCATTTAATCTTTTAGTATCAGTAATATAACAGAGCAACATTTTTTGGGGAATGGCATATTAGTTTTCTCATTCTGATACCCCAAAAAGTTCCGATTTCGAGATTTCGATTAACTGTCCCAACACAAATTATATCACTTTTTTTTTCATAACAAAATATGTGTTGCAATAAAAAAATTTAAAGAAAATTCAGTTTCATCAACATAAATGTTTTTATATTGATTTTGTGACCATGGTTTTATGTATATATTAATCAGCGTTAAATTAGCTTTACAAAGATATCAAACATGACCATATTGTGAAATACCAAAATGTTTTTATATGAAGTAGCAGGTACTACATTCCGCCATTTTGAATTAAGCCCACTTCTTTAAAACGCTTGTAGGAATGGTTCCAGTTCAAAACCCATCATGAAATTTGAAATATATACTGTCATAAGATGGACAAATCTTTTGTCAAAATTTGAAAAAAATTCAAATACTGTTTTTTGAGATAATTAAGGTTAAAGGTCAAAGTCAAGGTCAACTTTTAAAAATTTGACCTTGAAAAAAATATCAGCAAATAAAATGGTAGATCTATCCAAGTACTTTAGAATGATATATGAATGAACTTTGTAGGCCCATAAATAACAGAGATATTGTCTTTTAAAGTTGGTCACTTTTCCATAAAAATTCACATTTTTTAAAAAAAGGTCAAGGTCATATCTCAGAAATCCCTTGACCTTGAGATGTGTAACAGGTTCCATTCAATTCCTATTATGGAGATCTATAAGTGTAGCGAATTTGAAAAAAATCCGTGTCAGACATGGTTTCTGCCCCCCAAAAATTTGTCGATTTGACATGGAATGAGCCATATATATAAGAGCAAATAGTTAACAAAACATGTTAAAAAACACTTTGAAAAAGAGTTAAAAACATATTTAATCCGAAAAGGAAACACTTGATAAGTGGATAGTCCTTAATCCGCGGAGTTTCGAAGAAATATTTTCCTTCTCATCAGAGGGTAGGAATAAGCAAAATGCGGGATTTAATTTTGCATACAAAAGTATTTGATGAAACTACAAGTAAGTCAAATATCTTACAAACAAAAAGTGAAGCAGAGGGAATATGGTGAAGAAAAAGGTGATTACACATGAATGGATAGTCTGATGGAAGATAAATAATCCAGTGAGGGTAAAATCCAAATGTATAACTTCAAGAAAGTTAATTGAATTTCCATTTGCACAAGTAAAATCCAACGAAATCCCGTAATTGGAAGAAGATGGTCCATAATAATCCAAAGGCAGAAATCCATGGAATAATTCACAAAAATGTGTACAAGGAAAAAAGGAAAGAATTCCAATAATATTAATAAAAGAAAAATAAGATATGCTTTTCAATCTACTGCCGAGACATAAATATAAATAAGAAAGATCAGGGAAGAAAAAGACGAGAAAAAAAAGAAAAGAAAAAAATGGTGATAGAGTTAAATATAAAATAGAGAAACAAATGTCAAAATGACCCAGACAGGAAATGTTAAAGACGCGAAAAAATATATAGGGCAAAATAATATAGGTCAACTGAAATGTACAGGTCTATATATATATATATATATATATATATATATATATATATATATATATATATATATATATATATATATATATTAGTTCTCCCATTAGTTTCGACAACTAAACTGTTCAGAATTGGAACAAATGGATCTTTATAATGGTGTAGACTTCTATAGAACTATCCAAAGTTTTTGAAAGAACTGATCTCACCGGTACAATTGAATTCTACCGACAGAATAGATAGGAAATATCTGTTTTATATACGATTTTTTCTTCTCCTATATTCATGGGTTTATGAAGATAGGGAGTGCATCTCTTCCAGTGTGTGTGTGTGTGTGTGTGTGTGTGTGTGGGTGTGTGCGTGCGCGTGTGTGTGTGCGTGTGTGCGTGTGTGCGTGTGTGTGTGCGTGTGTGCGTGCATGTGTGTGTGTGCGTGCGTGCGCGTGTGCGTTTGTGTGTGTGTGTGCGTGGGTGCGTGTGTGGCTGCGTGTGTGTGTGTGTGTGTGTGTGTGTGTGTGTGTGTGTGTGTGCGTGTGTGTGTGTTTTTAACACGCCTCCCGGTTCACACTTGGAAATGTCTACGTTATGGCGCAGTACATACAGTGCTTAGCATTCCCAAATGGTCACCTATCTAGTACTGGTCATGCATATTGTTGCTTAACAACGGTGATCTAACGAGTACAGTTGTGTGTCAACAATCATGGATAATTAGTTGAAAGTTATAAAACGGATAAATATTTGAAGACAGCAAGAATTTGAAACGTAACAGCATTGGGCGAAATAACGTAAAACTGTGAAAAAAAAAAACAAAAAAAAAACGATCAGTAAGTTTAACGCATTGTCCTAATTTACGAGTGACTTTTATCAAATTTCAAACGAAAACTTTCGCGACGTTTTTTTTCTGATTTTTCATGATTTTTCATTCATTTCATCGAAAAATCACTTAAGGCTCACATTAAAAGTTAAATGGCAACATTTGTAACAAAGTAAATACTTGAATTGAAAGATTTGTGTGGGAAGAGAGAGAGAGAGAGAGAGAGAGAGAGAGAGAGAGAAGAGAGGGGGAGAAGAAAGAGAAAGACGGAAAAAGCCAAAAATCCACCCGACGTAAGCCATCGTTTCTTATTTTAGTTATTTGATAGGATTGAAGCATAAAATATTGAGTGGTTGAATCCGTGTTTTTCTTATTTCTGTGCGTTTGTATTTTTTAACTCTATTATGTCTTCGGCTCTATCTATCTTTATTTTATAGTATCCTTTTTTTTATTTACGTACTTAGCTTCTTAAGCATATCGTATTCTTTTCCTCTATGCTCTCTCTCTCCCTCTTTCTCTCTCTCTCTCTCTCTCTCGCTCTCTCTGAAGCTTTCTGTTTTTTAACAATGTGTGCTTACATACGTACATACATATACATATATATTTGTTTATAATTGTTTCCACAGTCAAACAACGCCGCAGCTCACAAAAAGATATGACAGCCAACAAACCGGAAGTCCAGGTTTGTTAATTGCCATGTATTTAGTGATCTGCGACGTTGTTTGAGTGTGGAAATAATTATATAATCTCTGACATTCTGAAAATTGTATATATATGTGTGGAGGGTGTGGGGGGTGGAGATATTATTGTGTAAATTATGATTTAACCGTTTTCCACTGCAGAAAAAAAGACAACTTTTTGCAACTGAATAGAATAAGGAAATAATTAATTTCATCTTGTATTCCTTGTGTACAAACAATTTTTTTTCAAATCATAATTTACATTTTTTTATACTCTTTTTACATAATGGTGCTATATCTGGAACAATGAGGATTTTTGTCTGGCTATTATTAACATGTAAATATTAGTATTAATGTTTATATCTCCATTTTCAAAATTAGACAGAAATGCTGAGAAACAGAGAATGAGTTATAACAATCTATATTCACTTTCAGTTAATCCTAAAGAGAAATCATCTCAAATGTATTTCACTGGCAATAGGTCACTTTAGTTCATATGTGTTAGCGTAAGATCTGCCGTTATTTATATTTCTTTAGCACTCAGCAGGCACTGCCAAATACTTATTCATTATTTTTATTTGTATATTTTTTTCTATTTGTTTTTATTTGATGCGCAATATGTCAGACTTTTATATGATAGTCAACATCCATCTTTCAATAACATTTAGATGTACAATTTGATAAACATATATACGTCATTTACACAAGTTAGCACTCACAGTAAAACTCACATACAAATATTTACAATCATACTACGTACATACATCGACACATGGACCCGCACGTGTAACGTGTATATATATATATATATATATATATATATATATATATATATATATATATATATATATATATATATATATATGATTTGGTTGGTTGTTTTTGTTTTCCGGCATATGAACCCTTTTCAGATTATTTAATGCCAAATCCAGTTATTTTGAAGAAAAATTTTTAGTAGAATATGTTTTTCCAAGTCGGTTTCTATGTAACCCATAGTTGAAACCCTAACAGGTACCTTCACTCCGGATCAGAGTGGACCTGCCAGCAATGACAATTAAGGGGTGGCTATTACATTTTGAAATCCTGAGTTAAATTATGTAGGATTACAATAAAATTTATGGTTTGACGAAGGAGCACAGATGATTATTAAAGGTATTTTTATCCATACATTTTCAATGAATGGCTCATTCATCGGAGGAAATATTGTTAGCAAAATAAATTTGAGTAATTATAAATTTTGGTTATTACTGCAAAAAATGAAAATTAAATTTGATATGAAAATGTAAGAAGGATGCTCAAAATTAAGAAAAGTTTTGATGCTTATAAGATGAGCGATTTATTCAAAGTCCATCGATTAAAGAATGCAAAATATTATTTTTACTCCTTTAGCATACAATTAATTTTGTTAATTTAATTCAGAAATCGTATATTGAGCTTTTTTTATTTGCTTGAAATCATCTTTTTTTTTTGTTTGCTTGGGATCATTTTTTGTTTTTGTTTGCTTGGGATCATCTTTTTTTCTGTTTGCTTGGGATCATTTTCGTTTTTGTTTGCTTGGGATCATCTTTTTTTGTTTGCTTGGGATCATTTTTGTTTTTTTGCTTGGGATCGTCTTTTTTTTTTGCTTGGGATCATCTTTTTTTTTGTTTGTTTGGGATCATTTTTTTTGTTTGCTTGGGATAATCTTTTTTTTTGTTTACTTGGGATCATTTTTTGTTTTTGTTTACTTCGGATCACCTTTTTTTGCTTGGGATCATTTTTGTTTTTGTTTGCTTGGAATCATCTTTTTTTGTTTGCTTGGGATGATCGTTTTTTTGTTTTCTTGGGATCTTTTTTTTTGTTTGCTTGAGATCATCTTTTTTTGTTTGCTTGGGATCATTTTTTTTGTTTGCTTGGGATCATTTTTTTTGTTTGCTTGGGATCATCTTTTTTGTTTGCTTGTGATTATCTTTTTTTTTTGTTTGCTTGGGATCATTTTTTTTGTTTGCTTGGGATCATCTTTTTTGTTTGCTTTGGATCATGTTTTTTTTGTTTGCTTGGGATAATCTTTTTTTTTTGTTTGCTTGGGATCATTTTTTTTGTTTGCTTGGGATCATTTTTTTTGTTTGCTTGGGATCATTTTTTTTGTTTGCTTGGGATCATCTTTTTTGTTTGCTTGTGATCATCTTTTTTTTTGTTTGCTTGGGATCATTTTTTTTGTTTGCTTGGGATCATCTTTTTTGTTTGCTTGTGATCATCTTTTTTTGTTTGCTTGGGATCATTTTTTTTGTTTGCTTGGGATCATCTTTTTTGTTTGCTTGGGATAATCTTTTTTTTTGTTTGCTTGGGATAATCTTTTTTTTTGTTTGCTTGGGATCATTTTTTTTTTTTGTTTGCTTGGGATCATTTTTTTTGTTTGCTTGAGATCATCTTTTTTGTTTGCTTGGGATAATCTTTTTTTTGTTTGCTTGAGATCATCTTTTTTTTGTTTGCTTGAGATCATCTTTTTTTTTGTTTGCTTGGGATCATGTTTTTTTTGTTTGCTTGAGATCATCTTTTTTTTTGTTTGCTTGGGATCATCTTTTTTGTTGTTCGCTTGGGATAATCTTTTTTTTGTTTGCTTGAGATCATCTTTTTTTTTGTTTGCTTGGGATAATCTTTTTTTTGTTTGCTTGAGATCATCTTTTTTTTGTTTGCTTGAGATCATCTTTTTTTTTGTTTGCTTGGGATAATCTTTTTTTTGTTTGCTTGAGATCATCTTTTTTTGTTTGCTTGGGATCATCTTTTTTGGTTTGCTTGGGATAATCTTTTTTTTTTGTTTGCTTGGGATAATCTTTTTTTTTTGTTTGCTTGGGATCATTTTTTTTTTTGTTTGCTTGGGATCATTTTTTTTGTTTGCTTGGGATCATCTTTTTTTTTGTTTGCTTGGGATAATCTTTTTTTTGTTTGCTTGAGATCATCTTTTTTTGTTTGCTTGGGATCATCTTTTTTTTTGTTTGCTTGGGATAATCTTTTTTTTGTTTGCTTGAGATCATCTTTTTTTGTTTGCTTGAGATCATCTTTTTTTTTTGTTTGCTTGGGATAATCTTTTTTTTGTTTGCTTGAGATCATCTTTTTTTGTTTGCTTGGGATCATCTTTTTTGTTTGCTTGGGATAATCTTTTTTTTTGTTTGCTTGGGATAATCTTTTTTTTTGTTTGCTTGGGATCATTTTTTTTTTGTTTGCTTGGGATCATTTTTTTTGTTTGCTTGAGATCATCTTTTTTGTTTGCTTGGGATAATCTTTTTTTTGTTTGCTTGAGATCATCTTTTTTTTGTTTGCTTGAGATCATCTTTTTTTTTGTTTGCTTGGGATCATCTTTTTTTTGTTTGCTTGAGATCATCTTTTTTTTTGTTTGCTTGGGATCATCTTTTTTGTTGTTTGCTTGGGATAATCTTTTTTTTGTTTGCTTGAGATCATCTTTTTTTTTGTTTGCTTGGGATAATCTTTTTGGGGTTTGCTTGAGATCATCTTTTTTTGTTTGCTTGAGATCATCTTATTTTTTGTTTGCTTGGGATAATCTTTTTTTTGTTTGCTTGAGATCATCTTTTTTTGTTTGCTTGAGATCATCTTTTTTTTGTTTGCTTGGGATAATCTTTTTTTTGTTTGCTTGAGATCATCTTTTTTTGTTTGCTTGGGATCATCTTTTTTGGTTTGCTTGGGATAATCTTTTTGGGGTTTGCTTGTGGTCATCTTTTTTTTTGTTTGCTTGGGTCATTTTTTTTTTGCTTGGGATCATCTTTTTTTGTTTGCTTTGGATCATCTTTTTTTGTTTGCTTAGGTTCATCTTTTTTTTGTTTACTTGGGATCATCTTTTTTGTTTGCTTAGGTTCATCTTTTTTTTTGTTTACTTGGGATCATCTTTTTTTGTTTGCTTAGGTTCATCTTTTTTTTGTTTACTTGGGATCATCTTTTTTTTTGTTTACTTGGGATCATGTTTTTTTGTTTGCTTAGGTTCATCTTTTTTTTGCTTTGGATCATCTTTTTTTTGTTTACTTGGGATCATCTTTTTTAGTTTGCTTGGGATCATCTTTTTTGGTTTGCTTGGGATAATCTTTTTGGGGTTTGCTTGTGGTCATCTTTTTTTTTGTTTGCTTGGGTCATTTTTTTTTTGCTTGGGATCATCTTTTTTTGTTTGCTTTGGATCATCTTTTTTTGTTTGCTTAGGTTCATCTTTTTTTTGTTTACTTGGGATCATCTTTTTTTGTTTGCTTAGGTTCATCTTTTTTTTTGTTTACTTGGGATCATCTTTTTTTGTTTGCTTAGGTTCATCTTTTTTTTGTTTGCTAGGGATCATCTTTTTTTTTGTTTACTTGGGATCATGTTTTTTTGTTTGCTTAGGTTCATCTTTTTTTTGCTTTGGATCATCTTTTTTTTTGTTTACTTGGGATCATCTTTTTTTGTTTGCTTAGGTTCATCTTTTTTTTGCTTTGGATCATCTTTTTTTTTTGTTTACTTGGGATCATCTTTTTTTGTTTGCTTAGGTTCATCTTTTTTTTGCTTTGGATCATCTTTTTTTTTTGTTTACTTGGGATCATCTTTTTTTGTTTGCTTAGGTTCATCTTTTTTTGCTTTGAATCATCTTTTTTTTTTGTTTACTTGGGATCATCTTTTTTTGTTTGCTTGGGTTTATCTTTTTTTGTTTGATTGGGTTCATATTTTTTTGTTTTCTTGTGATCATCTTATTTGTTTGGGATCATCTTTTATTTCTTGGGATCATCTTTTTTTGTTTGCTGGTGATCATCTTTTTTTGTTTGCTTGGGATCATCTTGTTTTTTCTTAGGATCATCTTTTTTGTTTTTTTGGGATCATCTTTTTTGTTTGCTTAGGATCACTTTTTTTGTTTGCTTTGGATCATCTTTTTTTTGCTTGAGATCATCTTTTTTTGCTTGAGATCATCTTTTTTTTGTTTGCTTGTAATCATCTTTTTTTTGTTTTCTTGGGATAATCTGTTTTTGTTTGCTTGAGATCAATTTTGTTTTTGTTTGCTTGGGATCATCTTTTTTTTGTTTGCTTGTGATCATCTTTTTTGTTTTCTTGGGATCATCTTTTTTTTGTTTGCTTAGGATCATCTTTTTTGTTTACTTGGCATCATCTTTTGTGTTTGCTTAGGATCATCTTTTTTTGTTTGCTTAGGATCATCTTTTTTGTTTGCTTGGGATCATCTGTTTTTGTTTGCTTAGGATCATCTTTTTTTCTGCTTAGGATCATCTTTTTTGTTTACTTGGGATCATCTTTTTTGTTTGCTTAGGATAACCTTTTTTTTACTTGGCATCATCTTTTGTGTTTGCTTAGGATCATCTTTTTTGTTTGCTTAGGATCATCATTTTTTTTGTTTACTTGGGATCATCTTTTGTGTTTGCTTAGGATCATCTTTTTTGTTTGCTTAGGATCATCTTTTTTGTTTACTTGGCATCATCTTTTGTGTTTGCTTAGGATCATCTTTTTTGTTTGCTTAGGATCATCTTTTTTGTTTACTTGGCATCATCTTTTGTGTTTGCTTAGGATCATCTTTTTTGTTTGCTTAGGATCATCTGTTTTGTTTGCTTGGGATCATCTTTTTTGTTTGCTTGGATCATCTTTTTCGTTTGCTTAGGATCATCTTTTTTGTTTGTTTGGGATCATCTTTTTTGTTTGCTTAGGATCATCTTTTTTGTTTGCTTGGGATCATCTTTTTTGTTTGCTTGGGATCATCTTTTTTGTTTGCTTGGGATCATCTTTTTTGTTTGCTTAGGATCATCTTTTTTGTTTGCTTGGGATCATCTTTTTTGCTTGCTTAGGATCATCTTTTTTGTTTGCTTAGGATCATCTTTTTTGTTTGCTTGTTATCATCTTTTTTGTTTGCTTGTTATCATCTTTTTTGTTTGCTTGGATCATCTTTTTTGTTTGCTTGGATCATCTTTTTTGTTTGCTTAGGATCATCTTTTTTGTTTGCTTGGATCATCTTGTTTGTTTGCTTGGGATCATCGTTTTTGTTTGCTTGGGATCATCTTTTTTTGTTTGCTTGGAATCATCTTTTTTGTTTGCTTGTGATCATCTTTTTTGTTTGCTTAGGATCATCTTTTTTGTTTGCTTGGATCATCTTTTTTGTTTGCTTGAATCATCTTTTTTGTTTGCTTAGGATCATCTTTTTTGTTTGCTTGGGATCATCTTTTTTGTTTGCTTGGAATCATCGTTTTTGTTTGCTTGGGATCATCTTTTTTGTTTGCTTAGGATCATCTTTTTTGTTTGCTTGGATCATCTTTTTTGTTTGCTTGAATCATCTTTTTTGTTTGCTTGGGATCATCTTTTTTGTTTGCTTGGAATCATCGTTTTTGTTTGCTTGGGATCATCTTTTTTTGTTTGCTTGGAATCATCTTTTTTTGTTTGCTTGGGATCATCTTTTTTGTTTGCTTGGAATCATCTGTTTTTGTTTGCTTGTGATCATCTTTTTTGTTTGCTTGGATCATCTTTTTTGTTTGCTTGGATCATCTTTTTTGTTTGCTTGGGATCATCTTTTTTGTTTGCTTGGGATCATCTTTTTTTGTTTGCTTGTGATCATCTGTTTTTGTTTGCTTGGAATCATCTTTTTTGTTTGCTTGGGATCATCTTTTTTGTTTGTTTGGGATCATCTTTTTTTGTTTGCTTGTGATCATCTTTTTTGTTTGCTTGGGATCATCTTTTTTGTTTGCTTGGGATCATTTTTTTTGTTTGCTTGTGATCATCTTTTTTTGTTTGCTTGGGATCATCTGTTTTTGTTTGCTTGGAATCATCTGTTTTTGTTTGCTTGGATCATCTTTTTTGTTTGCTTGGATCATCTTTTTTGTTTGCTTGGATCATCTTTTTTTGTTTGCTTGGGATCATCTTTTTTTGTTTGCTTGTGATCATCTGTTTTTGTTTGCTTGGAATCATCCTTTTTGTTTGCTTGGGATCATCTTTTTTGTTTGCTTGGGATCATCTTTTTTGTTTGCTTGGGATCATTTTTTTTGTTTGCTTGTGATCATCTTTTTTTGTTTGCTTGGGATCATCTTTTTTTGTTTGCTTGTGATCATCTGTTTTTGTTTGCTTGGAATCATCTTTTTTGTTTGCTTGTGATCATCTTTTTTGTTTGTTTGGGATCATCTTTTTTTGTTTGCTTGTGATCATCTTTTTTGTTTGCTTGGGATCATCTTTTTTGTTTGCTTGGGATGATTTTTTTTGTTTGCTTGTGATCATCTTTTTTTGTTTGCTTGGAATCATCTTTTTTTGTTTGCTTGGATCATCTTTTTTGTTTGCTTGGATCATCTTTTTTTGTTTGCTTGGAATCATCTGTTTTTGTTTGCTTGTGATCATCTTTTTTTGTTTGCTTGGAATCATCTTTTTTTGTTTGCTTGGATCATCTTTTTTTGTTTGCTTGGAATCATCTGTTTTTGTTTGCTTGGATCATTTTTTTTTTTTTTGCTTGGAATCATCTTTTTTTGTTTGCTTGGATCATCTTTTTTTGTTTGCTTGGAATCATCTGTTTTTGTTTGCTTGGATCATCTTTTTTTGTTTGCTTGGAATCATCTTTTTTTGTTTGCTTGGATCATCTTTTTTGTTTGCTTGTGATCATCTTTTTTTGTTTGCTTTGAATCATCTGTTTTTGTTTGCTTGTGATCATCTTTTTTGTTTGCTTGGATCATCTTTTTTTGTTTGCTTGGATCATCTTTTTTGTTTGCTTGGGATCATCTTTTTTGTTTGCTTGGGATCATCTTTTTTTGTTTGCTTGTGATCATCTGTTTTTGTTTGCTTGGATCATCTTTTTTGTTTGCTTGTGATCATCTTTTTTGTTTGTTTGGGATCATCTTTTTTGTTTGCTTGGGATCATCTTTTTTTGTTTGCTTGTGATCATCTTTTTTGTTTGTTTGGGATCATCTTTTTTGTTTGTTTGGGATCATCTTTTTTGTTTGTTTGGGATCATCTTTTTTTGTTTGCTTGTGATCATCTTTTTTGTTTGCTTGGGATCATTTTTTTTGTTTGCTTGTGATCATCTTTCTTTTGTTTTCTTGTGATCATCTTTTTCTGTTTGCTTGTGATCATCTTTCTTTTGTTTTCTTGTGATCATCTTTTTCTGTTTGCTTGGGATCATCTTGTTTTTTCTTGGGATCATCTTTTTTGTTTGCTTGGGATAAGCTTTTTTTATTTGCTTGGGATCATCTTTTTTGTTTGCTTGGGATAAGCTTTTTTTATTTGCTTAGGATCATCTTTTTTGTTTACTTAGGATCATCTGTTTTTTTTGCTTGGGATCATCTTTTTTTAATTCATTTTTTTTACTCACCTTTACCCCCAAACAAGGCATGTTGTTACTTGGACGTATAAGTATACTAATTGGGCCCATGCTGAAGAAAGACTGTTGGTTTACATTGCATTTAAACTTCTGCATGTCAGTACAGCTTGGGAAGCAAGTAACCGGAAGAGAATTCCAAAGTCTAGCCGTTCTACGGAAGAATTCTAAGAGTAGAATACTTTCTGACATATTCGGACCTCAACAGTGAAGGGGTGTGATTTTGTTGCTGAGCGGGTTTCTCGGGGATATGTACATCGAGCACGCACGCGTGCAATTAGTTCATCAGAGCTCATTTCATTAAAATACTTGTAAGACAGGCACAAGGTCTTAGAAAATATTGATACTAATATTCATTTGAACTTTAATGTTATACAATCTGTAATCCTACTTCATTTCACTAGTTTATTTAATATATATATATATATGTATATATATATCAACCTTGATCGCCATGATATATATATATATATATATATATATATATATATATATATATATATATATATATATATATATATATATACAGTGATGATCATATTTATTGGCACGGTAAAATAAAAGTTAAATTTTGTCTAATAAATTCTAAAAAAGGGATTAAATTAAAGAAAATAACAAAGTATATTATGTATTTTTAACTGGCCTTTCCGATGCAGCAATCGGATTTTAGAAAAAATAAATAACAAAGGAACAACAAACATAATTGCAAAAAACCCTTGTTCAAAATTATTGGCAAGGCTTTGTTTTTCTTTTAGTATCAGTATAATATCAATCAATTTCCGGTTTATGTGCTTTCTGAACTTTTTTATAGCTATATTATGCTTGTTTAACGCTAATTCAGTGAATAATTTTTTCAGATAATTTTTAGATAGCGATTTATTTAAACTATTATAAGTGACTAAATTATAATTTTCAATCGCCATGGTTAAAACTAAGGAACACAGCGAAGACGTCAGGAAGCTTGTTGTAGCATGCCATACCAATGGGGAGGGCTATGATAAGATTTCAAAGAAGCTAAACCTTCCCAAATCCACTGTTAGAGCCATAATAAACAAGTTCAAATCGCAAGGCCGCGTTATGAGTTTAGAGGGTAGAGGGAGAAAAAGGATTCTTTCCCCAAGAGATGAACGGAAAATTGTTCGACAAGTAAAACAAAACCCAAGGATCTCTGTTGGGGAGATTGTTGATGAACAGAGCACCTCTGGAGTGAATGTATCTCGACATACAGTTGGTAGAGTTTTGAAGAGAGCTGGTTTAAAAGCATGTCGTCCGAGAAAGACTCCCTTATTGAAGCCTATGCACTTGAAAGCAAGGCTAGCCTTTGCAAAACGTCATATTGATAAAGATGTTGCATTCTGGAAACGTGTTCTATGGACTGACGAAACGAAAATAGAGTTATTTGGCCATAATAAAGTGTCTTATATTTACAGAAAATCTGGCGAAGCTTTCCTGCCTAAGAACACCATACCCACAGTGAAGCACGGTGGAGGCAGTTTGATGTTTTGGGGATCCTTTGCTGCCTCTGGACCAGGGCGACTTGTTAAGGTCACAGGTAGCATAAAAAAGGAAGATTATGTTAAAATATTGGATGAAAACCTGAAAGACTCTGCTAAAGAGCTCTCACTTGGTCGTCGTTGGTGGTTCATGCAAGATAATGACCCAAAGCATTCGGCTAAACTGACTAAGAAATGGCTTGAGGACAATCATATTAATGTTTTGGAGTGGCCATCACAAAGCCCAGACCTTAATCCAATTGAAAATTTATGGAGAACATTAAAATTGAGGGTAATGCAAAGGAAGCCTAAGAATCTTATTCAATTGGAGGATTATTGTCAGGAAGAGTGGGCTAAAATTACTACTGAAGAGTGCAACAACTTGGTTGTAAACTATGAAAAGCGACTGAGGAAGGTAATCAAGGCCAAAGGCTATACAATTGATTATTAAATAAATCGTGCCAATAATTTTGAACAAGGGTTTTTTGCAATTATGTTTGTTGTTCCTTTGTTATTTATTTTTTCTAAAATCCGATTGCTGCATCGGAAAGGCCAGTTAAAATACATAATATACTTTGTTATTTTCTTTAATTTAATCCCTTTTTTAGAATTTATTAGACAAAATTTAACTTTTATTTTACCGTGCCAATAAATATGATCATCACTGTATATATCATTCAAACACTACCGTGTTTGAATATCTGGATAAGTCGCAGTTTTAGTAATTTAGAACTGCTTTAAAGCTTCAGCGTTCACTCATTGTTCGACTAAATTTCAAACAAGCTATATTGTGAAAAAATTTTAATTTTCGTTCATATATATATACTTCTTATTTGTTTTATCTAAACAGTAATATCTTACTACACAGTCATGAGCATGTTTCGGTTAGCTAGTTACTAGTAACTAGAGACTTCTTCAGACAATACAACTTACACCTAATTCGCCCTACTTCGGTATTGAGCACTTTTGTATTAACCTCGGTAAACTTCATTGGTTACTTTACCTTT